>NC_064927.1:256099898-256402928 GCF_023897955.1 Schistocerca gregaria
GCCGCTTCCTCATCCCCTCAAACCTAGAACCTCTAACAGAAGAACCCCAAAAGTGCCCCACTTGTGACAGAATACTTCCCGGGACTGGATCAGACTCTGAATGTGGCCCTCCAGCAGGGATACGACTTCCTAAAATCCTGCCCCGAAATAAGATCCATCCTTCATGAAATCCTCCCCACTCCACCAAGAGTGTCTTTCCGCAGTCCACTTAACCTTCGTAACCTCTTGGTTCATTCCTATGAAATCCCCAAACCACCTTCCCTACCCTCTGGCTCCTACCCTTGCAACCGCCCCCGGTGTAAAACCTGTCCTATGCACCCTCCCACCACCACCTACTCCAGTCCTGTAACCCGGAAGGTGTACACGATCAAAGGGAGAGCCACGTGTGAAAGCACCCACGTGATTTACCAACTGACCTGCCTGCACTGTGACGCTTTCTATGTGGGAATGACCAGCAACAAACTGTCCATTCGCATGAATGGACACAGGCAGACAGTGTTTGTTGGTAATGAGGATCACCCTGTGACTAAACATGCCTTGATGCACGGCCAGCACATCTTGGCACAGTGTTACACCGTCCGAGTTATCTGGATACTTCCCACCAACACCAACCTATCCGAACTCCGGAGATGGGAACTCGCCATTCAGTATATCCTCTCTTCTCAATATCCGCCAGTCCTCAACCTGCGCTAATTTCAAGTTGCCGCCGCTCATACCTCACCTGTCTTTCAACAACTTCTTTGCCTCTGTACTTCCACCTTGACTGACATCTCTGCCCTTACTCTTTGCCTTTAAATATGTCTGCTTGTGTCTGTGTATGTGCGGATGGATATGTGTGTGAGTGTGTGTGTGTGTGTGTGTGTGTGTGTGTGTGTGTGTGTGTGTGTGTGTGTGTGTGTGCGAGTGTACACCTGTCCTTTTTTTTTCCCTAAGGGAAGTCTTTCCGTTCCCGGGATTGGAATGACTCCTTACCCTCTCCCTTAAAACCCATATCCTTTTGTCTTTCCCTCTCCTTCCTGAAGAAGCAACCATCGGTTGTGAAAGCTAGTAATTCTGTGTGTGTGTTTGTGTGTTTTGTTCATGTGCCTGTCTGCCAGCGCTTTCCCGCTTGGTAAGTCTTGGAATCTTTGTTTTTAATATATTTTTCCCATGTGGAAGTTTCTTTCTATTTTATATATATATGGGAAAAATATATTAAAAACAAAGATTCCAAGACTTACCAAGCGGGAAAGCACTGGCAGACAGGCACATGAACAAAACACACAAACTCACACACAGAATTACTAGCTTATATATATATATATGCTCATTGTAGTTATCCTTTGTTCGTTTGTAATCGTTGTGGCCACAACCATGTCATGATCACTGATAGCAGTTTCAGTGTGAACACCCTGAAAGAGGTCAGGCCTATTTGTCGCCATTAGATCCGATATATTTCCATCACGAGTGGGGTTCCTAACTATCTGTTCTTGGTAGTTTGCAGGGAAGGCATGTAATAAAGTTTCACAGGATGTGTTATCTTGCCAGCCACTAACAAAACTGTAATTTTCCCAATTAATTATTGGATGATTAAAATCTCCATTGATGATTACAGTATGAGTGGAGAGATTGTGTACAGGTGAGATGATGTTTTCTTTAAAATTTTTGGTTACATCAGGAGATAAGTCTGGTGGGTGATAGAAGGATCCAGTTATTATTTTATGTCCACCACTGATGCTGAGTCTTGCCCAAATTATGTGGCATACAGCTTCAGTGTCTACATCATTGGATTTGAGTTTCTTGCCCGCTTCGACAAATACACCACCTCCATTTCCCATTTGCCTATTCTTTCAATATACACTTCCCCATAAATCTCACTGCCATCAATTCCAGCTTTCAACAAGCTTTCTGTACCTACTATTATGTGAGCTTCACTGCTTTTCATGAGCTCTTCAACCTGTGGAATTTTGTTGTGAATGCTTTGGAAATTTACCATTAGGATTTTAATACTCTCATCTATGGAAGAGGTTTCTTTTGATCTTACACTAACACTTCTAGATACCTTGTAGTTGTCATTATCTGGATTGGATGGTGAGTCACCTAATCTAAAAAACGATTGTGTGCACTGCACACACAGTCAGCTACCTGAGTAACAGCCTCTGATGTGTAATGCACACCTGATCTACTTATAGGGACCCTACAATTGTCAACCCTTTGGTGCAATTCCAGGAAGTCGCAACCTAGCTTCCCACAGAACGTTGGAAGTCTGTGGTTCAGTTCATAACTCAGAACCGAATGCACATGATCAGTTCTATGGACAATACTGCAATTAACTTCATGCGCAAGACTGGTCTTAGCAACCTTCTCTGCCAGTTGCCAGAATGACGCAAGAATGACCTGAGAGCCCAGATGACAGGCATCATTTGTTCCAACGTATGCCACAATCTGTAGTTGGTAGCACCCTGTTCCCTCAGTGGCTGCTGGAATATCCTCTTCAGCATGCTGAATGAGACCTCCAGGCATACACACTTAGTGCATCTGGTGTCTTTTCCTGTTCCTTGCTTCCAGTTCCCTAAGGAGTACCATCTTTTGCCATATGTTTGAACTCCTGACAATTAAAAGACCCCTACAATTTTGCATTTGCCTCCTCCTGACACCAGACAAAACAGATTTCCCTAAAGCAGATGAAGTCCTGTCCCACTGGTTCAGTTTCAGTGAAAGGCAGCACCTCAAACGTTTTGGTTAGGGAGTTTGGTACAACACCCTGAGTCCTCCCTGGACCCAATCCACCCTGTACAGGATGCCTAGCTCTAACGTGGAGACACCACTTGCAGTCAAGTGGGCGCGTAATGACAGATCCTGTACTTTCAGCAGAAGAGACAGGATACATGGGAGAGGGTAGTACTTGAGGTATCTCTGGTAGAGGTATCACTGTGGTCAATTCTTGGGAGCTCTTCTAACACATTGATTCACAGCAGTTGCCAATCTTTTGACAGTAGGCAGGGTGATTTCCCTGTAATACCCCTGTTTAATTCTGGAGCCACTTCAAAGAAACATCTGCAGTTGAAAAGGTCTGCAGGACTGATAGACACCGTGTCAGAGTCCACACAGATTTTGCAGCTGACTTGGATCGCATGTTACCCATAATATTTCAAAGACTCTTGCAAAAAATCTGTGCACACTAAGTAGAAGAAAACATAGATCACACTTATCTAGAAAAAGGACAGCATCCAATCTCATTGATTCAACAATCTTCATTGTGACAAGGTCCACAGCTCTGACGTTGTTTTTTAAATGATTTTGTGGTGTCTTCAGCAGACATCGTCTTCATTTGATGTATTATTATTCAGTTTTGTCAATTATTCAGTTTTGGCCTTAGGCTTTTCTAGTATCTAAAACAGCATAATATTAAAATGGATGCATAGTCTAGGGCAACAGTGGATACATCCAATGTATAACACTTCGATTGTAAGTAACTGAAAATCGCGTAAGGTAAAAATTGTACAATAGTACATGGAATAAAGAAAATGCCAGCTTAAGGCATCACATAATCATTTAAGAAACAATCTCATTGTCATTAGATCATTTTCTGGATGTAATGAGTTATCTTGAACAGAGTTATTTTCTCAGTGCCAATCATCATGGACTCTAAAAACATCATTCACGTGAAACCCAACTTGCGCTTTTGTCCCAATGATCTCCTGAAAACCTTGGATCAAGGCAATCAGGTGGATGCAGTATTTCTTGACTTCCTAAGAAACATTAAATGCTTTACTATGCCAATCTTTCTTAACCATATCATCATGTAGCATATCATAGAACTGGGAGTCATCAACAAATTAAAGGTAACATAAAGTGTGCTCCAGAGAAGTGTTTTGGGAAACTTGCTGTTCATGTTGTATAATAATGACCTGGCATGCAATATTAATAGTACCTCAAATTTTTGTTGAAAGTATGCAGTTATCTGTAATTATGTTCTATCAGAAAGCCAATCAAATCTCGATAAGATTTAAAAGAGGTGCAAAGGTTGGCAACTTGCTTTAAATGTACAGTAATGCAAAACTGTACACATCACAAAATGGGGTACTAGTATCTTATGACAATAGTATCTGTGAGATCCCATTGTAGTCAGTTAACTCACAAAAAAATGTGTACAACAATTTGCGGGGAAATGAATATGAATGAACACAGATAAGACAGTTGGTAAACTTCGGTTCATTGGCAGGATGAAGATTACAGGTTTGTTTGATTCATGGGGGAGCATCATGGAAATGATGAAAAATATGGTTTTACAGATCCTTGAATGCAGATGGCAATTATTCCACAAAAGCTCACTTCCCAGGTTTCAGTAAGCAGTATTAAGTGAACAATCTGGAGATTTCTTCTGCTGCCTATGACTACTCACATAGGGGTCACTAACACAAGATTAAACTAATGACAGCACACATTCCATATATGACTGGAACAGAAAGAAACATTAACATGTAATGCAATGGCCTCCATGTACAAAAATAATTTGCACGATATGTATATAAATGTGGATTCATAATTATTTCACTCTTTGAAATGTACATAAATGCTCTTTATCAGGATGAATGTCTGTGTCAAGTTAAAACAGCTTTACAGACTCAAAGTCAGTCTGTATTCTTATCTTTTACGGGCAGTATGCTACTGACTTGAATCATCAGGTGAGCCACACAGTCCTATTCAACATTTCATTTTTCCACTCGTTTCTCTCTATGCCTTGGAGATTAAAATACCTGCCTCCAACAGGTAGAGATCTGAGTTTGAGTTGCAGATATTGAAAATACATATTTTGTGGTTTCATCTTTCCTACAATCTGTATAGAGTGGACAATTGCATGCTCTTAGAATTATCTAACAAATTTAGATACTGGTCTTCGTATAAAATTATTTTATCCATTCTGTAAGATGTAGTTATTATTGAGCAACATGTACTGTCCCAATTAGCTGTTCATATATGTTTAATCATTTGGACTCATCAGTGCTGTTATGTTTTGTTATCATTACTCTGAATACAGGGTATGTTTAACAAATCTGCAAAAGATAACTGTTTTCTTCTAAATCTCTGTCTACCCTAAAGTATATATCTTAGCTGTCATTTTCTCCTTCTTTTCCTTTAAGTGACTGTTATTGTTTTAGGAAAAGATGAATACCCACACCACTTATTTATTCTGACGGACTTACATAATTTCATTGGTCTTCTCAAGATACACAGCCATTTCTGTCTCCTCTGTGTGACTTTTCAGTTAAATAAGTACAGGTCACCTGAACCAAAAGGTTTGTTTGAACACCACAGTGCTTTACTAGGCATGACCCTGTTGCAGGTGGTATGCTCTTTTTGTCTTCTTGTTGTTGAATTTATCTACATAAATAGTTACAGGGAGACCTACAGTTTAATACAGATTCCACACCACTGCACCATTTCACATTTTTCCATTAACAAATCATTGCTAGTGGTGAAAGAAGTGATAAGTGGGAGTCAAGGTTCAGGGACTGACTCATAATAAAATCTACTCATAATTGAATCACAAATTTATAGCCTGAGATTTACCTTGTAAGTCACCAAGACACACTCTGAAGAAATAGTTTTAACCAATATTTGACATTCCATGACTGGAATATTAGATTCCTATAACATTTTAGAAGAGTGGTTTTTCTCTTGTTATTGACTATTGGTCATGGAATTAGAGTAAGAACAATTCACTTATCTCTGTTTTTTAGGACTCTGAAGGTTGTGTTAAATGGCATGTACTTCATTTAGTTGCAATCCATGACATAAACATTTTTTTATGTTGCAGGAAAGTGTGGTGGTACACTAAGAGCATACAGAGGTGTGATAAAATCACCTGGTTATCCAGGGAAATATGAGAGAAATATCAAATGTGAATGGAATGTTCGTGCTCCATATGATTACTATTACATTCTGAATTTTCAACTTACGGACCTGGATTTGCCTGGCTATGGTTATTGTGAGGGCAATGACAATGTAACAGTCTCACAAATACTCCCATTCAATGATACTGGTAAGCTAGTTGAAATATCATTATTAATATTGCTGGTGCAATAAAATATCCATTACTAAATGAATTTCTTAAATGAAACACCCATGTCTACATGCACACCCACACACCCACACAGGGAGAAAGAGAGAGAGAGAGAGAGAGAGAGAGAGAGAGAGAGAGCATGTTACATACTCTTTGCATTACAGCTTGACTGATGTCTTTTGTGTGTGGCATGTATATCCATACCCAAGAATTTTCAGTATTGAATAACAATAGAATGTACAGAGTAACAATTATTGAACTACATGAAGTAAAATCATCATAACTTCTGAACAATTTGCGTTAGGATGTTCAAACTGGACGGTTGGCCACAAGGTGTGATGGGATTTAGTATGTGTATGCATCCATGGTTTAGCAATGAAGCCCACCTTCATTTGGATGAGTTCATCAATAAGCAAAATTGGCACATTACAGGGAATGAGAATCCACACTTCACAATCAAGAAGTTTCTTCACCCTCAACAGGTGACTGTGTGGTGTGCAATGTCCAGTAACGGTATTCCTTGATGGCACTGTGGCTACCAAACAGTACTTGAAGCTTTTTGAAGATGATTTCATCCCAATTATCCAAAATGACACTAATTTCAACAAGATGTGGTTCATACAAGATGGACTCACACCTATCGAAGCAGGAGAATGTTTAATGTCCTGGAGGAGCACTTTGGGTACTGCATTCTGACTCTTTCATACCAAGAGATTTTTGGCAAGGGCCTAGATTGATCACCACATTCTCCAGATCCGAACACATGGCTCTTTTATGTGGGACTATATTAAAGAAAAGGTGTACTGCAGTAACCCAAAAACTATTGCTGAGCTGAAAACAGCCATTCATAGGTCATTGACAGCACCGATGTTCTGACACTCAGTGTGTGATGCAGAATTTCACTATTTGTCTGCGTCACATCATTGCCAACGATGGCAGGCATACCAAATATGTGATAATCCAAATATATGTAGTGGCGTTTAAAGTGTGTGTACACCATAGTTTGTAATTAATTTTTTTTTCATGTAGTTCAATTGTTGTACACAAGCCTCTACCTGAACAGCACTTCTATATTTGTATATTTTGTTCATTGGTAATATCAGTCAAGTAGTGTATAGATATTGAACTAGCAATTAAACATATTTAATGTAACTGAAGAAGCAGTTGAAACCCTCCACTCACCCACCCACACACACACACACACACACACACACACACACACACACACACACGCGCAAGCGCGCATGCATCTACCCCCCCCCCCCCCTGCCCCCCGCTCCCCCCCCTCCCACCCCCACACACCTACAAATTCGAGGATTTTCAATTTCATAATATGTAAATCTAGCTTGACTAAGCAAAAAACAGGTTCAACAATTTAAAGGCAAACAAGTATGAATCCACCTTTCCCCACCCAGACACAAACCATGGACACTGCTGTAATGAGGTGGCTTGCACATCTCAATTACATAGATAGCCATATTATTTTTGCATCTGCATTGGATGGGTATCCAGAGTCAGGCAAGACTAACGTGTAGTTCCTTTGGAGTGGCAGCAGCGTTTTCAATAGTTTAAGGAAACAGTCTGGCTAGTTTACTAACCCGTTAATCTGTTGTTGTAATATTACAGTAGAACACTGATTACCTGTCATTTTTGGGGCCATGGGTGGGCAGAATACTAAAAAAATGTCAGATAATAATAGGAGATGGAAAATATTATTTGCAGGAGTCAAAATGATACAACAAATCAAAATTAAGTAAAAAAATAAAGTTTTGTTCCTAATAAAGAAAAAGGAAAGCATAACACTTTAAACTCCAAAAATCTGTTTAAAAAAGTGTGAAGTGTTTTTTGTTTCAGTTTCATAAGGTTTCTCAAGGTTTGACTTTGTGGCCCAATCATGGCACTTCGTTGCTGACAATATGTCCGTTACTTTAGTGGTTGGTTGTTATTCACAGTGTCATCCAAGAGCTCAAGTTTTGGATGGTCAAGAGAATATAGATTTATCAACACAAAATCAAATAAGGATAATGCAGGAGCTGGTCAGTTGATGAATAAAAAAATTGAAATCTGGGCAAACTACTGTGAATAGCTTAGTGCATAGATTATCTGAGCCAAGAAAGACACTGAAGCCATGACTCACAACAGTAGTACAAGATTATGTGGCTACTAACTTCTCAGATGATGAAGATACTCAATTTTTGTAAATATAATGTGACTGGATGAGTAAAAAATGTACTCATCAAGCAGTGGCAGAAGAACGTACTTGTAAAAGGTATTAAAGTTTACAAGCTTCCAAAGCTAGTGGCTCCTTCTTCTATCATAAGGAATGATGGGGAAGAAAGAGGTGTAAAGGAAAAGGACTGATGAGCTTTAGTGAAAGGGATAGAGTTTGGAAATGTCACCAAGGACCCTGGGTCAGTGGAGACTCACCACCGCTTGATGAGTAGATTTTTTATGTATAGATTTACATTAGAGAAATAAAGAAAATACACAATGAGGTAAAAGAAATAATTCAGTGTGTTAAGAGAGATAAAACTTCAATTATGATCGGGGACTGAAATTCAATAGAAGAAGAAGGAACATAGGACTAGGGGAAAAGAATGAAATGGGAAAAGTGGAAGCTGTGAGGTAGATATTGTACAAAGCATAATTTAATCATTGCAAACACTTGGTTTAAGAATCATAAATGAAGATTATATTCATGGAGGGGATCTGAGGACACTAGAAAGTTTCAGAGAGTTTAGATAATAGCAAGATGGATATTAGAAACCAGATTTAAGCTACGGTGTATTTCTAGTAGCAATGGTGGACTCTGACCATAATGTATTAGTTACAAAATGAAGTTGAGAGCAAAAAAAAAAAAAACTAAAGAGAAGTGACATGTATAAATTGAAATGACCGGAGTTTGCAGGCTTTACAGAAGCTCTTCTGTGAACCTTGCAGAACTAGCACTCCTGAAAGAAAGAACTTGTTTAATCACCACACTTGATCACTCCATAAAAGAACCTACTCCATGTATTTTCTTACATAAAATTATCTAAGCAAAGAAATGGCTTAAGATATGTACACTGTTTACTTTTAAAAAGAAAGAGAGAGAGAAATGCAACTAGTAACTTAAGCATTTGAAGCTGTGCACAGTATTGACATTTTTTTAAAAGTAAGGAGCACCTCATCATAAGGGAAGGGAATTTCCATTCCTAGTTATGGATAAATACACAATTTGTTCATTCTTCATTATTTAAATTCTCTGACATGATATTCTTAAAGTAATCAATCTAGGAGTAAAGGAGACACTCTGTGAACAAATCAGTGCTTATGATATTCGGTGAGTGGTCTCGTCTACTGCTAAATGATTTACATTCCAACCGAACTTTTCTTGACATGCTATTCAGTTTGATATAACCCTAGAATGTTATATTTGTGAGAAACTCTTATATTTTAATAGTGTAGCTGTTGTAATCACAAGCAGTTGTTATCTGTGAAAAAGGACATTCATTTGACATATTTTTATTTTTAGCTGTACCGCTGGCAACATACTGTGGGCCTATGGAAATTGTCAGTGACAATTTGCTTAATCTACAAACAACTTACTCAAGAGCCCGTGTCACTTTCATGACTTCTGGAGTGAGAGGTTACAGTGATTATGCTTACAAAGGATTCCGTTTTACTTTCAACACTACTTGGAATCGTAAGTACATGGGTTGCAGCCTTTTGGTTGAGTACCACTGAATTAAAAAGCATTTAAGATACTTGTGATTGTAAATTAATATCATTATATGCATGAAATACATTTTATGCCAAATATTTGTATTTTACAATGAGAATCATGGGACTTCTCATGTACCTACAACTGCAGCAATGGTCATATTAACTGCAGTGGCAAGCTGCCATTTTTTTCCATTTTAAGATATTGTTAATAGAAAAAATAGTTTTTGGGTTCAAGGAACATTCAGACTGATGTCATGTTTTATTTTCATTTCTGGTTATCATTATTCTTTGTGATGGATTCATTTTGGGATAAGAATACATAGAAACTAAAACTGTGTACTCTGCTATCCTGGGCCCTGCATGCAAACAATACATTGCTCCTTTTTTTTAAAAAAAAAAAGATAAGTGCAACATCAGTCAGCTTATTCTTTTCATTTTTGCATTCTGCTCTGTCATCCATGTTTCTGACTTATTGGTTTGTCTTCAGTATTTGAGCAACTACTGATTACAGAAAATTCTTGTTGACTATTATTTTCATGTGTTCATATCTTAGTTCTTCGCTGAGGTGCTGCAAAAATTGCTTATGCCTGTTGTCTTTCCCAGTTGCTGCTCTGTAAAGAATTCATGTATTTATTCCAGTGAAATCTAATAAATCGAAAATAAATTTGTACTGGCCATCTCCACAAAGCTGCTTGCACTGAATATTTTCTAGGCATCTAGTTCAGTATTTATATTCAATATTTCATTGTACTATATAATTCTGCAATTTTTGGGAGGCATGTTGTGCTATTCCCAATTTTTATATTTGAATGAAGTGTGCTACAGTAGAAGGCATGGAGGGGTCAGGAGCAAGTGTGGATGCTAGTACATTAGGGAGCCTTCCACCAGACCAATGCCACTAATGATCATGTCTCCTGACTGGCTTGGAGACAGCAGCAGCAAGGCCCCCATAGGTCTTGGAATGGCAGGTCATCTGCTCCTGACCTGCATCCACCACAAACAAATAATGACCTTTATGGTCTACCACTAAACCTTGCTGCCAGACGAAATATTGTGCCCAAATGGCAGCACCATAATGATAACAGGGCAAGCTGCAACAGTCTAGGGTGTATGACCTGGTATGTAACAAATCCCCACAGCTGGTAGCCATCCAGACACTGTGCCAGACTGCACTTGTTAACTGATGTTACCTTGTACATGGCAAGAAAACTAGGCAGTATGTCATCACAGGATGAGACTGACATTAACTTTTCCATTTGGGTTTTCTCCTCCAAAGTACAACTGGGCTGAAACACTATGTTAGTGAGATGATGGATACCAATGTTTACTTAAGAATCCACAAACTCCGTCAACATGAATTGCCAATTCTTATCGGAGACAAGGGTCTGAGAAGAGACCTCAATAGCAAAAATGACTGGCAACTTCGGAACAGTGGCTGTCTGTTTGGTAGTATACAGAAAAAATGGCACTGCATCTATCACCAACAACTACATACTTCCCAAAAAATGGCCCACAAAATTGACATGCAACCTATTCCAACGTTGTTCTGGCACTGGCCTAGACAGGGTGTATATGACCCGGGACAACCGGGAGATCCGGGAAAAACCTGGGAATTTTTTCATCCGAGAGAAAACCAGGAAAAACCCGGGATTCTTTATTGTTTTAGTTTTCAGTTAAATTTTTGTAATTTTGACTGGTAAGAACCGATATTGCTGTACCCCACTACCGCAGAATAATACTTCAACAATAAAACATAAACGAGAGGGGGGGGGGGGGGGGGGAACCCGAAAATAACTTAAATTGCAAAGAAAATGCGCCATATGCAACAACGACACACAGTCCTCATGCAAGCGTCTGCCAACTGCAAAATGTGTCAAAGGCTTTAGGAATACTATGCAATGTTTCATAACAACAAATTGCCTCCATTGAGCATGAAGTCACAAGTGTTTACATTAGATTCATTTCAGCAATTACGAGCAGGCTCATGCGCATGCGCAGTTGAGTCGCATTTGAGTACTAGATTCTCCTGCTTCTGGCTACAGGACAGTGACGTTGGCTGTGAAAGCAGTCGGAGCAAGCAGCTATATGCTACCGGGGAAAGGGGGCACCAGATTCATATTCTTGAGGAAAAAACTTGTTTTACAAAGTGCCTAGCATCCAGCAGACATTTGTCTATCGATTACACACAGTTTTTTTTCGAAATTTTCCCTATTATTCATATGATTTTGAAACGCTTCCTTGTTGGTTTTTGAACATTTTTGAACCCATTTTAAGTTTATTTCTAAATGAATCATTAGTTGATTTTTGAATGTGTGCATAGTGTAGGTGATGTCTCTGTCAGGAGAATCCTCATCGCATCTAGAAATTAACTTTCCACAGACAAAAGGGGACGGAGCTGTACAAGGTGAACGGAGTAAAGCCGAACAGATGATTGCGAATCACTGTCTGATTATGTGGTTGGTTGGGTTTGCGTATAATCAGCATATTTATAATTACTAGCGAAATCCATAGATTCAGACTACCAGAATGGAAATAAACAACTGACAGGAATAACAGGTGAGCAAGATTACATAGTATCTACTCGGTGTATCCAAGAAAATGAAATTTTGACAGAAAATTTTTGGCCAGATCACTCCACTAGTAAGGACCAGTAGTATAGAACACACCTAGCAGCCGCTAAGTTCTATTCTGCAAGTAATGCAGAAAACGTGTTGTACGAACACATAATAATGGCTAACCAGAAAATAATCGCAGGATAACTAAACCTGTAATTCTGGCAGGTTTAGTGAAGTCAATCGGCGAACAAATTTTGACAATGGTAGGAACAGCTGCAGAATTGGTGATGACAAGATTGTTAGAACGAGGAATAAGAAGAAACAGGGACATCACACAAATAATGGAAAAATAAGACAATTCCAAGTTTATAGAAAAATTTCTTAATACTACTTTTCAATCTCATGCTTGAGAAACTGGTGCATATGAATGAAATGTGAAACTATTTCCGAAAATAAAGCTTTTTGCTTGTAGTAGGGCTAATAGGCATTTAAAATTGGTACTTCATGAATTATATTGTCGTCCTATAAAAATGGCCATTTGTACCAAAACAATCTCGTTTATTTGATGTGTGTTACAAAATTGCTGTCATATTAGAAATGCCTATTTTGTTTTATCTAGGAGACAGTGACAAAATAGACATAATCAGATTGAGAAACCACACCAGTCTTAGGTATTATTTGTGTTAACAGCTTTTTCGCCGGCCGCGGTGGTCTCGCGGTTCTAGGCGCACAGTCCGGAACCGTGCGACTGCTACGGTCGCAGGTTCGAATCCTGCCTCGGGCATGGATGTGTGTGATGTCCTTAGGTTAGTTAGGTTTAAGTAGTTCTAAGTTCTAGGGGACTTATGACCACAGCAGTTGAGTCCCATAGTGCTCAGAGCCATTTGAACAGCTTTTTCAGTATTAGATAACGACATTTCAATTTTTCATGTAGCAAAACTTTTGACGAACTTTGATGAGGTAATAGATTCTTTCACAGAAAGGAAAGCAGGCATTGTAAAGCTGTAGCAAGACTAGAGAGGAAAAAATGCTAGGAGCTAACGATTGAAGAAATGTGTAATTTCTTGCTTATCTCGTGTCTTTATCGGTTTTATGTATCCTATATTTAATTTTATGTCACACAAAACAGCAAGTTATTATCTAACAGATAATAAAGAGTGCAAATTTTCTGAGGAGTTCTTGTTCTCCCGATTACAAATAATCCCATGTGCTATTAACTGCGAGGTGTTTTTTTACCTGCCATCTGTGAGCACGAGAGGCACCACAGGACATTCCAATTTCCTCTATCCTGAATACAATTTGATGGCATCCATTACAAAATATACATTTTTCAATTTCACCAAGTGAAATACAGTGATGTGCGGTAGAAGAATACTTTATGAAAAGACGTGGCACTGCACTTTGGCATACTTAGAACCAAATAATATGTCTTACTTTTCCTGGAACATATATGTTCAAGACTTTTCAGAAAGATGTGCACTACAAGGAGAACATATTTTTGAAAATCCTTTTTTTTTTTTAGTATTGACCTGGTTCGCTAATATTGTAAATCTGGGGCTGATGCGCAGAGCAGTCTAGTGGGTAGTCTCAACGTGACCCATGTTTACATTTAGTGATTTTGGTTTCCCCTATGTTTACTCTCACGTCAAATGAAAACAAAACAGATATCTCTCGCTGGGAGCTATCAAGTGAATTAAAATACATTCACATAATTATGGAAGGCTAAAATACATCATTAGCTTCAGTCAAGCATTAATCACCTTGCGGAACAATGAAGTTATTTTTGTCTGTTTGCTAAATAAATTTGACTTTTATTAACCTTTTCCGCAGATGCAGTCAATGTATTTCAAACAAAATGTCGAATTCCACAGTACTGACTAGTTTCAACTGTTCACTGCATTTCAAGTGCACGTTTCCATTTTCTAGCACATATGGCATTATGCCATAATAGAGAACCAAACATGATATAATACAATACTGGTGCTCCAAGAAAATTTACATCCCAAAAACCACACTGAAAAGCTTTATATCAGGTTGAGGTCTACTTCATTGGGAATCTGGAATACGAATGTGCACTTTAAGTATGCACTTTAAATCTGCACATTTTAATATGGTTCATGAAATTCCCATGCTCTTGGAGTATCCTCTGATGTCTTGTTTCTTTTATGACATAATGTATGATCTTCCAATGTTTTACATGTATGTACATATGGGCTTCCTATGTCATGATAGCTGCGCATGTTGCCTGTTATCTGCGCTCTCTGACATCTGCTGAAACGAACCTATTTCTAACAGGTCGCGGGAAAATATTCTGAATAGTCAGGGTGTCTATGACCCGGGACAACCTGGAGATCCGGGAAAAACCCAGGAATTTTTTCATCTGGGAGAAAATTGGGAAAAACCCGGGAATTTTTTAGAATTAGGGGAATCTATTATTGTTTTTTCAGTTAAATTTTTGTGATTTTGACTGGTAAGAATCAATACTCCAACAAAGGATATTACTGTATCCTGCTTCTGCAGAATAATACTGCAGCAACAAAACATGAACGAGATGAAAAATGAACAAAAATATAACTTAAGTCCCAAAGGAAATACGCCATATACAACAACAAAACATAGTGCTCATACAGGCATCTGCCAACCAAAGTGTGCCAAGGCTTCAGGAAGACTATGCATTGCTTCCTAACAACAAATCGTCTCTGATGAGCGTGCCGTCACAGCTGTTTACATTAGATTCGTTTGAGCAGTTGCGGGCGTGTTCTTGTGAATGCACAGTTGAGTCGCTTATGAGTAATACCTTCTCCCACTTCTGGCTACGGATTTGTGGCTGGGCGCCACTACCTAATATTGCCCCGGTTCGGAAATGTTGTAGATCCGGGGCTGATGCACAGAGCAGTCTGAGCTGTGGTGGGGAGGTGGGTAGTCTCTACGTGACCCGTGTTTACGTTCAGTGATTTTGCTGTTTCCTCTTCATTTATTTCTCTCACATTAAATGAAAACGAAATGGATTTCTGTGGCCGGGAGCTATCAAATTAATTAAAATATGTTCACATGTTTACGGAAGGCTAAAATTTTCTCCACCTTTCTGACAGTGAAGCATTAATCGCCTTGCAGAATAATGAAGTAATTTTTGTCGTTTTGCTAAAGAGATTTTACTTTTATTAATCTTTTGCGATGAGGCAGGCAATTTATTTGAAACAAAGTGTTTAATTTCCACTATTGGTTAGTTTCAACTGTTCCCTGCATTTAAATTGCACGTTTTCCATTTTCTAGCTCGCATGGCATTATGCCATAATAAACAACCAAACAAGAGACAATACAGTAGTGGTACTCAAGAAAATTTACATACGAATCTGGACATACGAATGTGTACTTTAAGCCGAATTATGCATTTTAGTATGGTTCACGATATTCCGATACTCTTGAAGTATCCTCTGATGTCTTGTTTCTTTTGTGACATAGTGCAAAATCTTTTAATGTTTTACATGTACGAACATACAAGCATCTTGCGTCATCATAGCTGCACAAGAGCAAGGGCGCCTGTTATCTGGCGCTCTCTGACAACTGCTGAAACGAATCAGTTTCTAACATGTCATGGGAAAATATTGTGAATGGTGGTTTGAAAAGCGTTACTTTTTTAAAGTAAATTTCCTTTTACACAAGATGAACTATGTGCGAGAATGTACGATGAATTTCTTAAGTCACAGAGCGTTTGACTCTCAATTAAGCTTAGCTTCTCTTGCAGCTTATTAATCTTCGAGACCACGATTGTGTGTTAAAGCTTTGTTTTTCTTGTAGCAACACTATATCAATTTAAACCGTTAACATTTCCTATTTGTATTTTCGCACACCTCCCCCCATGAACCATGGACCTTGCCCTTGGTGGGGAGGCTTGCGTGCCTCAACGATAGAGATGCCGTACTGTAGGTGCAACCACAATGAAGGGGTATCTGTTGAGAGGCCAGACAAACGTGTGGTTCCTGAAGAGGGGCAGCAGCCTTTTCAGTAGTTGCACGGGCAACAGTCTGGATGATTGACTGATCTGGCCTTGTAACACTAACCAAAACAGCCTTGTTGTTATGGTACTGCGAACGGCTGAAAGCCAGGGGAAAGTACAGCCTTAATTTTTCCCGAGGGCATGCAGTTTTACTGTATGGTTAAATGATGATAGCATCCTCTTGGGTAAAATATTCCGGAAGTAAAATAGCCCACATTTGGATCTCCAGGCGGGGACTACTCAAGAAGACATTGTTATCAGGATAAAGAAAACTGGCGTTCTACGGATCGGAGCGTGAAATGTCAGATCCCTTAATTGGGCAGTTAGGTTAGAAAATTTTGAAAGGGAAATGGATAGGTTAAAGTTAGATATAGTGGGAATTAGTGAATTTCGGTGGCAGGAGGAACAAGACTTTTGGTCGGGGTTATAAATACAAAATCAAATAGGGGTAATGCAGGAGTAGGTTTAATAATGAATAAAAAAATAGGAGTGCGGGTAAGCTACTACAAACAGCATAGTGAATGCATTATTGTGGCCAAGATAGACATGAAGCCCATGCCTACTACAGTGGTACAAGTTTATATGCCGATGACGAAGAAATTGAAGAAATGTATGATGAGATAAAAGAAAGTATTCAGGTAGTGAAGGGAGACGAAAATTTAATAGTCATGGGTGACTGGAATTCGACAGTAGGAAAAGGGAGAGAAGGAAACATAGTGGGTGAATATGGATTGGGGCTAAGAAATGAAGGAGGAAGCCGCCTGGTAGAATTTTGCACAGAGCATAACTTAATCATAGCTAACACATGGTTCAAGAATCATAAAAGAAGGTTGTATACATGGAAGAATCCAAAAGGTATCAGATAGATTATATAATGGTAAGACAGAGATTTAGGAACCAGGTTTTAAATTGTAGGACATTTCCAGGGGCAGATGTGGACTCTGACCACAATCTATTGGTTATGAACTGTAGATTGAAACTGAAGAATTTGCAAAAAGGTGGGAATTTAAGGAGATGGGACCTGAGTAATCTGACTAAACCAGAGGTTGTACAGAGTTTTAGGGAGAGCATAAGGTAACAATTGACAGGAATTGGGGAAAGAAATACAGTAGAAGAAGAATGGGTAGCTCTATGGGATGAAGTAGTGAAGGCAGCAGAGGATCAAGTAGGTAAAAAGACGAGGGCTAGTAGAAATCCTTGGGTAACAAAAGAAATATTAAATTTAATTGATGAAAGGAGAAAATGTAAAAATGCAGTAAATGAAGCAGGCAAAAAGGAATACACACGTCTCAAATATGAGATCGACAGGAAGTGCAAAATGGCTAAGCAGGCATGGCTAGAGGACAAATGTAAGGATGTAGAGGGTCATCTCACTAGGGGTAAGATAGATACTGCCCACAGGAAAATTAAAGAGACCTTTGGAGAAAAGAGAGCCACTTGTATGAATATCAAGAGCTTAGATGGAAACCCAGTTCTAAGCAAAGAAGGGAAAGCAGAAAGTTGGAAGGAGTATATAGAGTGTATATACAAGGGCAATGTACTTGAGGACAATATTATGGAAATGGAAGAGGATGTAGATGAAGATGAAATGGGAGATAAGATACTGCGTGAAGAGTTTGACAGAGCACTGAAAGACCTGAGTCGAAACAAGGCTCCGGGAGTAGACAACATTCCATTAGAACTACTGACGGCCTTGGGAGAGCCAGTCCTGACAAAACTCTGCCATCTGGTGAACAAAATATACGAGACAGGTGAAATACCCTCAGACATCAAGAAGAATATAATAATTCCAATCCCAAAGCAAGCAGGTGTTGACAGATGTGAAAATTACCGAACTATCAGTTTAATAAGTCACAGCTGCAAAATACTAATGCGAATTATTTACAGACGAATGGAAAAACTGGTAGAAGCCGACCTCGGGGAAGATCAGTTTGGATTCCTTAGAAATGTTGGAACACGTGAGGCAATACTGACCTTATGACTTATCTTAGAAAAAAGATTACGAAAAGGCAAACCTACGTTTCTAGCATTTGTAGACTTAGAGAAAGCTTTTGACAATGTCGACTGGAATACTCTCTTTCAAATTCTGAAGGTGACAGGGGTAAAATACAGGGAGCGAAAGGCTATTTATAATTTGTACAGAAAGCAGATGGCAGTTATAAGAGCCGAGGGGCATGAAAGGGAAGCAGTGGTTGGGAAGGGAGTGAGACAGGGTTGTAGCCTCTCCCCGATGTTATTCAATCTGTATATTGAGCAGGCAGTAAAAGAAAGAAAAGAAAAATTTGGAGTAGGTATTAAAATCCAGCAAAAAGAAATAAAAACTTTGAGGTTCACTGATGACATTGTAATTCTGTCAGAGACAGCAAAGGACTTGGAAGAGCAGTTGAACGGAATGGACAGTGTGTTGAAAGGAGGGGATAAGATAAACATCAACAAAAGCAAAACGAGGATAATGGAATGTAGTCGAATTAAGTTGGGTGATGCTGAGGGAATTAGATTAGGAAATGAGACACTTAAAGTAGTAAAGGAGTTTTGCTATTTGGGGAACAAAATAACTGATGATGGTCGAAGTAGAGAGGATATAAAATGTAGACTGGCAATGGCAAGGAAAGCGTTTCTGAAGAAGAGAAATTGTTAACATACAGTATAGATATAAATGTCAGGAAGTTGTTCCTGAAGGTATTTGTATGGAGTGTAGCCGTGTATGGAAGTGAAACATGGACAATAATTAGTTTGGACAAGAAGAGAATAGAAGCTTTCGAAATGTGGTGCTACAGAAGAATGCTGAAGATTAGATGGGTAGATCACATAACTAATGAGGAGGTATTGAATAGGATTGGGAAGAAGAGAAGTTTGTGGCACAACTTGACTAGAAGAAGGGATCGGTTGGTAGGACATGTCCTGAGGCATCAAGGGATCTCAAATTTAGCATTGGAGGGCAGTGTGGAAGGTAAAAATTGTAGTATGAAACCAAGAGATGAATATACTAAGCAGTAGGTACTGGGAGATGAAGGAGCTTGCACAGGATAGATTAGTATGGAGAGCTGCAGCAAACCAGTCTCAGGACTGAAGACCACAACAACAACATTTTCACAATACTTATGAGTGTTCTTGCTATTGGCTGACTACATCACTTGTTCTATGCTGTCTTCAGCTGGCGAGGTCATGTGACATGAGATATGTCTGGTTTACAAAAGTGCGTCTCAATCTAGATTTCAATGCTTTGGAAAGGAACATGCGGTGTTTTGTGGAATTCAAAGTTATACCTTCATAACACGAAACTATGCAGCATACATGTTGCTGCACATCAAAGATCTTTCCAAAACGTGTTTTTCCCCCTTATTTTTGTTTTCTAAAGTGCCAGGAAATTCTACGTTGCCATTAAAACCATACACATTCAAAGTACTGATAAATTTTACACTGTCAAGGAAAAGTATACTATCACTTAACACAGGAAAAGTGTATTTTCACCCAGGAGAAAGTGTGTTGTCAACCAGGAAATCCGGGAAAAATCTGGGAATACTTTTTCCTTGTCCTTGTATACACCCTGATAGTGGTTTGAAAAGCTTTACTTTCAAAGTAAATATCCTTTTACATAAGTTGAGTTATGTGCAAGAGTGTAAAGTTTATCTCAGAGCATTTGACTCTCATTTAAAAATCAACTCTCTGATGGCAAGCAACTTAAAAATCAACTCGTTGATGATGAGCCGTTTAGAGGAATTTCGAGCCCTGAAGATCAGACATTTATTTCATTACTAAAAATTTTACTGGCACTTTTGTGTGATACATCCTAAAGTGTACTGTAACGCGCAAAAAGAAATCAACATTATATGCAAAACCTTCACTTGCAGCTTAAGGTCAGTATTATATGTGAAAGCTTTGCTTTTCTTGTAGCAACACTATGTATATTAATTTAAACTATTAACTTTCCCCATTTTTGTGTTCGTGCTATGTAACAGTGATGTTGCTGTTGGCTGACTACATCACATGTCCTGTCCTCTGAATATCCGCTGTTATCAGCAGGTGAGATCATGTGACATGAGCTATGACTGGGTAACAAAAGTGCATTGCAATCTCGATTTCAATGATTCGGAAAGTAACATGCGGTGTTTGGTGGAATTCCAATGTATATTTTCGTAATACAAAAATACGCAGCATACAGGTTGCTGCACATCAAAGATACACTCCTGGAAATGGAAAAAAGAACACATTGACACCGGTGTGTCAGACCCACCATACTTGCTCCGGACACTGCGAGAGGGCTGTACAAGCAATGATCACACGCACGGCACAGCGGACACACCAGGAACCGCGGTGTTGGCCGTCGAATGGCACTAGCTGCGCAGCATTTGTGCACCGCCACCGTCAGTGTCATCCAGTTTGCCGTGGCATACGGAGCTCCATCGCAGTCTTTAACACTGGTAGCATGCCGCGACAGCGTGGACGTGAACCGTATGTGCAGTTGACGGACTTTGAGCGAGGGCATATAGTGGACATGCTGGAGGCCAGGTGGACGTACTGCCGAATTGCTCAACACATGGGGCGTGAGGTCTCCACAGTACATCGATGTTGTCGCCAGTGGTCGGCGGAAGGTGCACGTCCCCGTCGACCTGGGACCAGACCGCAGCGACGCACGGATGCACGCCAAGACCGTAGGATCCTACGCAGTGCCGTAGGGGACCGCACCGCCACTTCCCAGCAAATTAGGGACACTGTTGCTCCTGGGGTATCGGCGAGGACCATTCACAACCGTCTCCATGAAGCTCGGCTACGGTCCCGCACACCGTTAGGCCGTCTTCCGCTCACGCCCCAACATCGTGCAGCCCGCCTCCAGTGGTGTCGCGACAGGCATAAATGGAGGGACGAATGGAGACGTGTCGTCTTCAGCGATGAGAGTCGCTTCTGCCTTGGTGCCAATGATGGTCGTATGCGTGCTTGGCGCCGTGCAGGTGAGCGCCACAATCAGGACTGCATACGAGGCACACAGGGCCAACACCCGGCATCATGGTGTGGGGAGCGATCTCTTACACTGGCCGTACACCTCTGGTGATCGTCGAGGGGACACTGAATAGTGCACGGTACATCGAAACCGTCATCGAACCCATCGTTATACCATTCCTAGACCGGCAAGAGAACTTGCTGTTCCAACAGGACACTGCACGTCCGCATGTATCCCGTGCCACCCAACGTGCTCTAGAAGGTGTAAGTCAACTACCCTGGCCAGCAAGATCTCCGGATCTGTCCCCCATTGAGCATGTTTGGGACTGGATGAAGCGTCATCTCACGCGGTCTGCACGTCCAGCACGAACGCTGGTCCAACTGAGGCGCCAGGTGGAAATGGCATGGCAAGCCGTTCCACAGTTCTACATCCAGCATCTCTACGATCGTCTCCATGAGAGAATAGCAGCCTGCATTGCTGCGAAAGGTGGATATACACTGTACTAGTGCCGACATTGTGCATGCTCTGCCTGTGTCTATGTGCCTGTGGTTCTGTCAGTGTGAGCATGTGATGTATCTGACCCCAGGAATGTGTCAATAAAGTTTCCCCTTCCTGGGACAATGAATTCATGGTGTTCTTATTTCAATTTCCAGGAGTGTATTTCCAAAATGTGTCTTATTCCCTGATTTTGTTTTCTAAAGTTCCAGGAAATTCTACACCTGTATATAAAACCATAACCATTTAAAGGATTGATAAGGGAAAATATACTGTCACTTAACACTGAAGAAGCGTGTTTTCACCTGGGATAAAGTGTATTTTTAACCGAGAATTCGGGGAAAAATCCGGGATTTTTTTTTCCATGTCCATGTATGCACCCTGCAAGAGGGAAAACGGCACAGCCTGATTCTGACTACAGGCCACGCCCAGCTTGCACAGGAATTCTATATCATGAACAATTGCCAGCTACTAGACATGAGACTATGCTATAGTCTGCAAGTGTGACATACCCATGTGTAACACAAGCAGCAACTGGAGTTTGCAGGAATGCAATGCTGGAGGGATGATCACTCAATATTTTTCCTCCACAGTGACTACCATTAAGACCCTGTGGATAATGTTGACCCAAGCCTGCAGCAGAAAAAAACATATGCTACACCAGATCTGCTGAAGAAGTGTTCTGGACAAATGCATTCAGACAGCTGAAACATTTTGTCAGAAAGGCAGGTTGGTGGCCATGTGGCCACAGCATCCAGTTCTGTTAAAGCAAATTTCTGCAATATCTGCTGCCATGTATTGTGCAAAACAGAAACTAGAGCCTTCTGTCAATCAAACTTTGGATTGGGACTGGCCAGCAACTGCAATAACACATCCACATTAACACACTGGGCTTTGGACCAGTAACAAATGGCATAACTATAATTACTGAGAAAAAAGGACCACCTTTGTAACTGGTCAGCAGTCCAGTCCAGTAGCTTAGAGTGAGGGCAGAAGAAGGAAACCAGGGTCTTGTGGTGAATGGTGAGTAGGAAGAAGAAAACATGAAAGCTTTTAATGCTGTGAATGATAGCCAGCACCTCCTTTTCGACCTATGTTGTGCCCTGGAAAGTGTCTTCAATGCATAAGTGATGGGCTGCTCAGTGCCACCTGGGTTCTGTTTGGACAGAACTGAACCAATACATACTGGGAGACATCGGTGGCCAGGGTTAATGGTTTACCCAGCATAAAGGAAGACAAACAGAGACCAGAGCACAGATACTGTTTCAGAGACGCAGACCACATGAACTTGATATCCTTTTGGTGAAGCTGGCAGATATGCATCGCCTGGGGAATGAACATTGCATACTAAGAGATCTTACTCAAAAAGGACTGGAACCTACTTCAGGTTCTTGGGCACTGGCACGTTGCCAATTTCTATGACATGCTCATCCTTAGGGATAAGGATTTTTCAAGCTTATAATGAGGGCCATTTTCCATTAAGTCTTGGAAAATTGCCTGCAGATTTCACAAATGCTTCTTTCATGTAAAGCTCATTACCCAGATGTCATCAATGTAGTTTACACAACAAGAAATGCCCACAGTTAGTTACTCAAAATATTATTGACAAATTTCCAATGCCAACAAGATTCCAAAACACAAGAAATAAAATGGTGAAGCTCAAAGGGCATGTTGAACAACAAGAAACTCCAAGAAGCTGCGTCCAAAGCTACAGCAGGTATGTGTCGTGTAAAGTGACGTGTGAAAAATAGCATTTCCAACAACTCTTCCAGCCACAAAATTGGGTATTAATCCACAACACTTTTCGCATTGACTGTCCATTTAAAATCACTGGAAAGGTGCAGAGCACAGTCTGCTTCCTGGATCTCTATGAAACGCATGGCCTACTAACTCCGCAAAATATGACAAACAACACCAACGTTCTATCAGTTCCCCGTTGGAGGTTCAAGTCCTCCCTTGGACATGGGTGTGAGTGTGTTGTTCTTAGTGTAAGTTAGATTAAGTAGTTCATAAGCTTAGGGACTGATGACCTCAGCAGTTTGGTCCCATAAGATCTAACCACAAATTTCCAAATTTTTCTAGCAATGCTGTAACTCAGCCTTGGTCTTGACATGGATTAAGAAGGGAATGGGGTGTGGGTGGCAAAATTTAGGTATCGCTGGGAGATAAGTACCTTGAAATCTTTGGCACATCCCAAGGTATTCTCAGACAGCTGCACGTATGACCATAGTAGGGAATCCAAATCTTTAAAGGGGCTGATTGAGAAACTAAATGTGCTTTATCAACTGTCTGGCAGCTCAAATCAGAAAAGGCATATTTCTCAAACATTTGGTACCAACAGTGATGAATTTTCCACTACCAACATAATTTGCTGTTCCACATTCTTAATAATGCACAGAGGTGGATAATTTCCTCCTCAAATGAGTAGTGGCTGTTGCAACACAGGGCAGCCCAAAACTCTGTGCATATTAAAGTTAATTAACCTGACCATCACCCCCGTGTCAACCTGAAAGTCAGTCGATCACTCATACACTGTTCATTACAGCAGAATATGCTGGGGCAATGCTTGCAGGGCATCAGAGGCAGCCCAGAGTCCAGGGAAACTCTGGGCCTCTGACAACTGTCCAGTGACTTGCCTTCAGTCACAAAACAGTTGCCAAATGCGCTATTTTGCAGCCACACCTGACCTCTACATGTGGGCAGTCCTGTTTAACATGTGCAAGATGATAATCAGAGAAGGGCCACTTGCTTGCACATTGAGCGGAGGCAGGTCCAGATAAAGATTGATGGAAAGAACCCAGAAAATTTTGTGAGCGGATTACTATGCTTCAGTTGATGCGTAAATACTGAGCCTGATGTACACATAGACAGACAGAGCCATTATGACAGCAGTTGGACCGTCAATGACACCAATGCATGGTGGTTCAATGGTAAGTAAGGCTATCCAGATCACCCCATTGGGCACCTGGTGTTTCTTACCATGCTTTTCTGATTTAACCAGCTACCATTGTTGAGAGATTACCTCGCTTGGTGCTGCCAGAAGTTCATGTGAGTCAGAAACCCCAGCGACTTTGGCAAAAGAAGAGTCAGAGAGGGCTAGTGCCGTATTTTGAACCTCTGGGTCGTGTGTTAACCAGACATTCATGTCCCTAATTAGTGAATCTTCATATAAGGTAGCACACTGGGAACACCCATACTGACACTTGTGCAAGAGACCTTGCAGCTCAGCAATCTACGACTACTGAGGGTGCTTGTGGTTAATCTGTAACCATGCCACCACCACATGGATTTGATGACCACAATACTGCATGAGCAACTGACAAATTTCATCAAAGATAAGTTTCTCAGGGTTGGTAAAGGGGTTCAAATTCTGTACGATTTTGTATAATCTCTCACTGCTGGACAATAACAAGGCAACTTTATCAGCTGGTTTGATGATATGCCTTACCAGGCAGTGCAGCAAGAACTGGTGCACGATGTTCTACCATCTTTCTGTAGCCTTGTTGAAACCGGTGAACAGCACGGGGTGACAGGGAAGAAAGATTCTCTGCTGGCACCTAGCCTGCTATCGGTGTGATGTGAGTACGGGGCAATTCTGCATGCTGTTGAGCAGTTCTTGCATCTGTTCCTGCTGCAGCTTTTATTTCTGCTCTTGTAGGCACAACTGCCCTTTCAGCATTGCAAAAATGTCGGGTGCATCCCTGAACTGTCTCTGTTGGTATGAATGTAAACTATGCAAGCTGATAGTGGATCAGTGCCCAGCTGGGAAGTTAACCCCTAGAAAATGGAATAAAACACGACATGCAAGTCAATCTATGGTGGATCAAAGTCTGCACAACACACTTAGATGAGGCACAGAAACAAACACAAATTTGACAGGCCCTGACAGAGCTCCTGTTATATTTTACCTAGCCATGAATAAAATAGAAAAGATACGGGTCACTGGGCAAATAGTACTATTGCTTTTAGACCTTCTAAAATATGCAGTCTCTGTCACATGTTTAATGTTATGCCAGTACACATTAACAGTAAAATTATTAATAATTCTTGTCCATAGTTGTATTTGAAACAACTGTAAATTCAGTATCCAGATGGATATTATTATTGCATTTTGATTCAAATTTATATCGTCTTTCCTATGGCCATAATCACTTTTCAGCTGTAGTTTATTTATCTAGACTATGTTTGCTCTTTTCCCTATACCTTAATTTACCAACAAGTGGTTAAGGTTCCCTAACTGTGGTTCTCTCCCCCTGACTTCCTTCCCTCCAACATCACCCTCGTGCTGTGTATGGTGATGTATTGGTTATCCTTTTTTCATTCTAGTTATAGAGCCTCACATCTGTGTATGTTTTTAGCATAATTGGTTGCATTGAGGCCTGTGTCCATTGCTCAAGTGTCTGAGCTCATTACATTTGAATATTGTGGCATTTAAGAGGGAATATGGAATGTTGTAACATTTTGACCTACTTGGCACTGCCAATGATGCATTCATAAGTGGAAACATGTAACATAATTTTTGCATGATGTAGCTTGATGACAAAAGTAACTGATCACCTTTGAAACAAAGCATTTGTTTCACATAGAATAACACTGAATGCAGGAAAATGTCTTGTTTCAGAACATTTTGCATCATTCATTGTCACTGTGCTACTCCTGTCAGTAAACAAACAGATTTGAATGTTAAACCTGTATGACAAGTTGTATGCTAGTAACATAACCTCATTATTTTAAACCAGTCATGAAACTTAGTATTATCAATTTTTTGTGAGCTGGTATTGTGTTGCACAGTCGCTTGTTTTCTTGTCAGTGGGTACTGGGCTAAATAAATGTGTCAAAATTCATTTGAACTACTGCCAGAGGTGAAATTACAGAATAACAGCTGTATGTGAAACACTGCTTTTTGCTGGCAATTACTTATTACAAAACCTATAATTCCTTGCAATAATTCATAAAGTAATCATATTTATGTGCTGTGCTATGTCGTGCATTTTCTAATGTACATACTCATGTATTTGGTTCTTTCTACAGGGTGTGTCCAAGAGCTAACAGGGCCAGAAGGTGAAGTAACAAGTCCTGGATACCCAAATGCAAGGGATCGATTTCAATCATGTCAGTATGAAATTACAGTTCCCCAAGGCCGCCGTGTTTCCCTTGATGTGCTTGACATGGACCTAGACAATAGCCTAATGTACAACAGACCTGCCAGCTTTATATCAGTGAGTTATTGGACTCTGCTTGCATGCTTGCATTAAAAAATAGTAAAACTTTTTATAGGCTTATTGTGCACTACCTGTTGAGTGGGTGAGGGAAAACAGATATGAAGGGGGTCGTGTCAGAGAAAGTAGGATATCAAAGAGCATTTTGCTGTCCGCAGTCCAGAGAAGAAAGAAGGACAAAATGAGAAATAAATATGGATAGAGAAATAGAAATGAGAAGTGAAATTAATAATACTATTAAGAATTAACAGGAAAACAAAACTGGCAGTGGGGCAAATAGAAAGGGAGAAGGAGAGATGAAGATAGTAAAAAGAAGTGAAGAGAGTAATCAAGTATGTGAATAAATGTAAAATATAATAAAAAGGAGTGGTGTATTTTATGTTAACAGAAATTAATGACAAGAAAATTATGGATTGCATGAACAGATTTGAAAGCAAGTTATCCTCTCCTGATTTTTAGGGAAAAGTAGTATCGACTGTGAAAATCCAAATAATTCTTGTGATGTAGCAGGGACTTAGATACCTTGGGTCAGATTCAGCATCTGACAAGCAGGTTTGCCTGAGACATAGAGTTTGTCTATGCCCATTCAGGCACTCACCCAGTTTAGCAGTCATCATTCCTATAAAAATGATGTGCAGTGAACTCATGTTACTTGGTAAACAATATACATGATTTCATGTATGGCATCGACTTAGATGTCGTACAGTTTACCAGTGATGGGGCTTTTGTGATCTTTAGTGGGTGGGTGCATGGGGCAAAGTATGACCAATGCAGTAGGGATAATTGTATGATGAAGATATGAGAAAGACATGATCTCACTTCAGGGCTTGGATTGTGAAGGTCATGTCCATTGGTAAAGTAATGTATAAAGAATATTCAAAGCCATTGTGATTTGGGGGGGGGGGGGGTGATGATTCTAAGTTTTTCTTAGATTTAAGAGCTCCATTTGTCAGAGCACTAGAAGGTTACTGTTTGGGAGATTTATTTGCAGACAAGACCTGAAGATCTATAAAGTAGATGTGATATGTAAGTTTAGAAAAGGCTCTTGTTGTATGCGTTGAGGAAATCTACATATACATCTATACTCTTCAAACCACTGTGAAGTGCATGGCAGATGGTACTTCCCATTGTACCAGTTCCTAGGGTTTTTTCCTATTCCATTCATATATTAGCATTGGGAGAATGAGTGTTTCAATGCACCCATGCATGCTGTAATTAATCTATTCTTTTCCTCACAGTCCCTATGGTTGCAGTATGTTACTAGAGGCATCATGGTTCTTGACACTTTTTAAGTAGACTTTCTAAGGATATGACTTTTCAAGCTTTCCCATTGAATCTGTTGCAAATACACTTCTAGGGTTTGCTGCCAGATCATATTGTGTAAATCGCACAATATTACATTGATGCAATTTCATGACGTCATCAGGTAATGGTAATTGCTGCTGTCACTGGTGCATGGTACAACTGATGATAATCAGACAGCGGCGTAAAAATTTATAAGGCCGGTAGTAAGCAATACACATGGGCATGATGATGCTCACAGTTGGAGGAAAGTGGTGCTCCTAGTGCCCCCTGCTGAGAGCCACAGAAAGACCGTTTGTGCATGCACTGTGGGCAATGACTGTGCTGCCAAAGCTCCTGTTGTTAAGCGCTGAATTAAATATTAGCTGTGCGTTGTGTCGAGTCATGAATCAGAAGTTCTTGTTTTCCCTAAGGATAGTTTACACCCATCTTTGTAACTCTCTCCCATGAATAAACAAACCTGTGATCATTTGTGTTGCCCTTCTTTGTATAAATTCAATATCCCCTGTTAGTCGTATTTGGACAAATCCCACAAATTTGAGGAATATTCAAGGCTTGGTCACATGAGTTATTTATGAGCAATCCAATTTGTAGATTAGTTGCATTTTCCTGGTATTTGGCCAATAAACTGAAGTCTGCAACCTGCTTTACCTATGACTGTGCTCATGTGATCACTCCATTTCATATCCCTACAAAGTGTTACATCCTGATATTTGTATGAGTTAACTGATTTCTGCTCTGACTCACTGTTCTGTTACTTTTTTTGTTTTGTGGAATACACAGTTTTACATTTCTGATCATTTAAAGCAAGTGGCCAATCATTACTCCACCTTAAAATCTTATCAAGATCTGACTGAATTTTTGTTTACCATCTTTCAGACAGTACTATATTATACAGGGTGTATATGCTCCGGGACAACTGGGAAATTCAGGAAAAACTCAGGACTTTTTCATCTGGGAGAAAACCAAGAAAAACCTAGAAATGTTTGGAGTTGTGGGAATTTTTCATTGTTTTAGTTTTCAGTTTTTTTTGTTTTTTTTTTTTTTTTTTTGTTTTTTTTTTTTTGTAATTTTGAATGCTAAGAACTGACACTCTAACAAAGAATATCCCACTGCTGCAGAATAATACTGCACCAATAAAACATAAAAGAGAGAAAAATAAAAAATAATAATAAAACTTTAGTTGCAAAGGAAATGGACCATTTACAACCAAACACTGTGCAAACACAAGTGCCTTCCAACAGCAAAATGTGTCAAAGGCCAGACTTTGCTATACTTTGTAACAAAAAGTGCTTTTGATGAGTGTGACAACATAACTGTATAAATTGGGTTCATGTGAGCAGTTGTCAGCAGGCTGATGTGCCACAGTTGTCACATATGAGCAGTACCTTCTCCAACTTTTGGCTACGTGAATCGGATGCTAACTAGAAAAATTTTTCTGGCCTGCGCAACCACCCAGATTCACAAATGCGCAGAGCAGTCTTGAGTTGTAGTGGGTAGGGCAGTAGTCTCCACATGACCCGTGAGTTGCAGTGGGTAGAGCGGTAGTTTCCACATGACCAGTGTTTACGTTTAGTAATTTTGCTGTTTACTCTTTGTTTACAGCTGCCATGTCAGATGCACTGTTTACCCTTTGTTTACAGCTGCCATGTCACTAGGACATCAAAGGAGTAGGTTGATTCCAACAGTAACTCATTGATATTATAGTCATAGGATATTACTTTTTTTCTTTTTGTGAAGTGCACAATTTTACATTTGAGCTCAGAATATGTTCTAAGATTCCACAACAAATCAATGTCAAAGGTGTTGGACAGCTGTTTTATAGATCATTTTTACTACCCATCTAGTAGATGGGTGTGACACGAACTTTCTTGCAACTACTGGACACAAGTTTTTATTTGAGTGATATATTAAAAACAAAGATTCCAAGACTTACCAAGCGGGAAAGCGCCGGCAGACAGGCACAAAGAACAAAACACACAAACACACACACAGAATTACTAGCTTTCGCAACCGATGGTTGCTTCTTCAGAAAGGAGAGGGAAAGACGAAAGGATGTGGGTTTTAAGGGAGAGGGTAAGGAGTCATTCCAATCCCGGGAGCAGAAAGACTTCCCTTAGGGGAAAAAAAGGACAGGTGTACACTCGCGCGCGCACACACACACACACACACACACACACACACACACACACACACACACACACATATCCATCCGCACATACACAGACACAAGCAGACATACTTTAAATATGTCTGCTTGTGTCTGTGTATGTGCGGATGGATATGTGTGTATGTGTGTGTGTGTGTGTGTGTGTGTGTGTGTGTGTGTGTGTGTGTGTGTGCGCGCGAGTGTACACCTGTCCTTTTTTTCCCCTAAGGGAAGTCTTTCCGCTCCCGGGATTGGAATGACTCCTTACCCTCTCCCTTAAAACCCACATCCTTTCGTCTTTCCCTCTCCTTCCTGAAGAAGCAACGATATAGAAAGAAACTTCCACACGAGAAAAATATCTTAAAAACAAACAACGATTCAAAGACTTACCAAGCGGGAAAGCGCCGGTAGATAGGCACAATGAATAAAACACACAAACTCACACAGAATTTGAGCTTTCGCAACCGGCGGCTGCTTCGTCAGGAAAGAGGAAAGGAAAAGGAAAGATGAAAGGATGTGGGTTTTAAGGGAGAGGGTAAGGAGTCATTCCAATCCCGGGAGCGGAAAGACTTACCTTAGGGGAAAAAAGTATAGGTATATACTCGCACACACACACACACACACACACACACACGCACACATATCCATCCATACATACACAGACACAAGCAGGTATATTTTAATATATTTTTCCCATTTTATATAAAATAGAAAGAAACTTCCACATGAGAAAAATATATTAAAAACAAAGATTCCAAGACTTACCAAGTGGGAAAGTGCCGGTAGACAGGCACAATAAATAAAACACACAAACACACACACAGAATTTCTAGCTTTCGCAACCGACGGTTGCTTCTTCAGGAAAGGGAGAAGGAGAGGGAAAGACGAAAGGATGTGGGTTTTAAGGGAGAGGGTAAGGAGTCATTCCAATCCCGGGAGCGGAAAGACTTCCTTAGGGGGAAAAAAAGATAGGTGTACACTCGCACACACACACACACACACATCCATCTGCACATACACAGACACAAGCAGACATTTGTAAAGGCAAAGAGTTCGGACAGAGATGTCAGTCGAGGCAGAAGTACAGAGGCAAAGAAGTTGTTGAAAGACAGGTGAGGTATGAGCGGCAGCAACTTGAAATTAGTGGAGGTTGAGGCCTGGCGGATATCAAGAAGAGAGGATATACTGAAGGGCAAGTTCCCATCTCCGGAGTTCGGATAGGTTGGTGTTGGTGTTGGTGGGAAGTATCCAGATAACCCGGACGGTGTAACACTGTGCTAAGATGTGCTGGCTGTGCACCAAGGCATGTTTAGCCACAGGGTGATCCTCATTACCAACAAACACTGTCTGCCTGTGTCCATTCATGCGAATGGACAGTTTGTTGCTGGTCATTCCCATATAGAACGCGTCACAGTGTAGGCAGGTCAGTTGGTAAATCACATGGGTGCTTACACACATGGCTCTGCCTTTGATCATGTGCACCTTCCGGGTTACAGGACTGGAGTAGGTGGTGGAGGGAGGGTGCATAGGACAGGTTTTACACCGGGGGCGGTTACAAGGGTAGGAGCCAGAGGGTAGGGAAGGTGGTTTGTGGATTTCATAGGGATGAACCAAGAGGTTACGAAGGTTAGGTGGACGGCGGAAAGACACTCTTGGTGGGGTGGGGAGGATTTCATGAAGGATGGATCTCATTTCGGGGCAGGATTTTAGGAAGTCGTATCCCTGCTGGAGAGCCACATTCGGAGTCTGATCCAGTCCCGGGAAGTATCCTGTCACAAGTGGGGCACTTTTAGGGTTCTTCTGTGAGAGGTTCTGGGTTTGAGGGGATGAGGAAGTGGCTCTGGTTATTTGCTTCTGTAGCAGGTCGGGAGGTTAGTTGTGGGATGCGAAAGCTGTTTTCAGGTTGTTGGTGTAATGGTTCAGGGATTCACGACTGGAGCAGATTCGTTTGCCACGAAGGCCTAGGCCATAGTGAAGGGACCGTTTGATATGGAATGGGTGGCAGCTGTCATAATGGAGGTACTGTTGCTTGTTGGTGGGTTTGATGTGGACGGATGTGCGAAGCTGGCCATTGGACAGATGGAGGTCAACGTCAAGGAAAGTGGCATGGGATTTGGAGTAGGACCAGGTGAATCTGATGGAACCAAAGGAGTTGAGGTTGGAGAGGAAATTCAGGAGTTGTTCTTCACGGTGAGTCCAGATCATGAAGATGTCGTCAATAAATCTGTACCAAACTTTGGGTTGGCAGGCTTGGGTAACCAAGAAGGCTTCCTCTAAGCGACCCATAAATAGGTTGGCATACGAGGGGGCCATTCTGGTACCAATGGCTGTTCCCTTTAATTGTTGGTATGTCTGGCCTTCAAAAGTGAAGAAGTTGTGGGTCAGGATGAAGCTGGCTAAGGTGACAAGGAAAGAGGTTTTAGGTAGGGTGGCTGGTGGTCGGCGTGAAAGGAAGTGTTTCATTGCAGCGAGGCCCTGGACGTGTGGGATATTTGTGTATAGGGAAGTGTCATCAATGGTTACAAGGATGGTTTCCGGGGGTAACAGACTGGGTAATGATTCCAGGCGTTCGAGACAGTGGTTGGTGTCTTTGATGAAGGATGGGAGACTGCATGTAGTGGGTTGAAGGTGTTGATCTATGTAGGCAGAGATATGTTCTGTGGGGGCTTGGTAACCAGCTACAATGGGGCGGCCGGGATGTTTGGGTTTGTGAATTTTGGGAAGTAGGTAGAAGGTAGGAGTGCGAGGTGTCGGTGGGGTCAGGAGTTTGATGGAGTCAGGTGAAAGGTTTTATAGGGGGCCTAAGGCTCTGAGGATTCCTTGAAGCTCCACCTGGACATCAGGAATGGGATTACCTTGGCAAACTTTGTATGTAGATTTGTCTGAAAGCTGACGCAGTTCCTCAGCCACATAGTCCCGATGATCAAGTAGCACGGTCGTGGAACCCTTGTCAGCCGGAAGATATGACATAGGACACTGCACATTTCCCAGCAGATGAAGTGAGTCTCACTATATCAGTTTAGGCTTCAGTGGAAGACAGCACTTTGTACTTTTTGATTAGGAAGAGGGATGTAATGACCTGGATTTTCCTTGGTCACTGTTTTCCCTGTATTGGACCCATAAACCGACCCCACACACACACACACACACACACACACACACACACACACACACACACACACACACACACACCACTCACCGTCAGATGGACGAATAGCAGTAGATCCTGTATTTTTTGCAAAAGAGGCAGTACTCATAGGTGAGGATAGTACTTGAGGTACATTTTGTATCTCTGATATGTGACTCTCAGCATGCCTCCCACCACACTTATTCACAGCAGCTTCTCAGTAGACTCCCCATTCGCAGCAGTTGCCATTCATTTGACAATAGTCAGAGTATTTTCAAGTTGCTTACATATAGCAGCTTACTCATCCTGTACCTGAGAAAAGCATACACAGTAATGCTGCATTATACCTAGTGCAGTGTTTCATGGAACAGCAATCAAATAACTTTAAATGAAACAATGGAAAGTTTAGGATGGGTGTAGCAATCTAACCTCTATATAATATTGTTGTAACTTTAAACAAAGTTTCCTATTTCTCTTTTAGTCAATTGGTCTGTTATGCTACAAGTATTATCAATAGCCTTTTAGAACTGGGACAGTTTACAGCCAGAACAAGATATTTATTACCACAACAGACCAATGGGAGAAGTAGAGTTATCAGGCATGGAGGCCATACTTGTATGTGATTTTTGTGTAGGGCAAGGTCTTGTTGATAGTGAAAAATAATGTGAGAGAAAGGTGACATTGGATTTGAGATGATTAGCATCTTTATTTGTCTTTCAGTGTTTTCTAGTACAGTTGGCTTTGTCTCAGAGTTTACAGTAGAGCCAAGTTCATGCAATAATCAATCAAATACACAGAAAATAAAGAGCTTATTTAAGAAATAAAAGGTTTTCTGTCTCATTTAGAATGCTTAGTTTCTAGAATGCTTCGATTGAATAAAGTTCATTCTATTTTAACTAACTCTATAATATCCTCTTGAATTTATTTAGTGGTTCTGTTTGACCTGAGTATGGTAAATTATTGAAATATTTTATCCATAAGTATTTATAGATATTCCATTCACATGTGGAACAGTGAAGGGGAAATCCGTCACTGGTTACAGGAGTACCCTTCATCACACACTGCCAGATGACTTATAGAGTATTGATGTAGTTATAATGATCTGTATCAAATCTTTAGGAAGGTAAATCCAATGAGTGACAGTTTCTGGTATTGTGTACATGCACATCACATGTTGAACAATGGAAGCACCTGATTGGAATATGGACGGCTGTTCCCCTTAGGATGACACATTTAGTTGCAGACAGGCATGGTGATAAGACACTTACACATTAGCTTTCGGCCAAAGCAGTCTTCAGAAAAGGAAACACATACATTCATTCTCATTAGCAAGCACACCTCACACACACATCACCATCCGCAGCTCCATATTTTGGAATACTGCTGTCACATTGAATGGAAGCAGCAGTCTGGAGGGGATAGGGAAGGTGAAGGGATAGCAGGGTATGGGTTGGGGGAGAGAAAGGCCGTCTGGTGTAGTGTGCAGGAACTAGACTGTCAACAGATGCGGCACTGGCAGGACGTATGGCAAATGAGGAGGGGGTGGCAACAAGGAGTAAAAGAGGAGAGGAGCAGGGAAGGGGAAAGATGGATAGGTGTATTGACACATGTTGGTACAAAAAGGGGGCGAGGGCACGAGAGTGGGAAGGAGGTTATAGGACAGAGGGGATGGAAACTGTTGGGTGGAGGGTGTGAGTACTTAGGTTGAGTGCAGGACAATTTTGGGAGCAGAGAATGTGTTGTAAGGAATACTCCCATCTGCACAGTTCAGCAAAGGTGATGGTAGATGAGAAGATCCAGATGCCTCAGGAAGTGAAGCAGCCTTTGAAATCAAGCATATTATCTTCAACAGCATGTTGTGTCACAGGGTATTTTGCATTGCTCTTGGCCACAGATAGGCTGTGGCCTTTCATCCTGGTGGACAGTTGGTATGCAGTCATACCAATGCAAAAAGTTGTACATGATTGCAGCAGAGCTGGTATATGGTTGATTTCACAGGTGGCCCTTCCTCTGATGGGGTATGATAAGCCTGTGATAGGACTGGAATAGGAGGAGCTGGGTGGGTGGATTGGGCAGGACTTGCACGTGAGTCTTCCACAGCCATATGATCCTTGTGCCAAGGGGTTGGGTTGGGAGTGGCATAGGGATGGACTAGAATGTTGTGGAGGTTAGGTGGGTGATGAAACACTTCTTCAGTAGGGGTGGGAAGTATCTTGGGTAGGATGTCCCTCATTTCAGGACATGATGACATGTAACCAACCACTTCCTTCACCAATTCTCCACCATACCTACCCTTTTACTTCATGCAACCACATTTATCACTTGATGCCTCTTGCCTCTACATTAACACATGTCCATGGTCTTACTGTGATTGAACAACACCTTTCCCAACTTCCTTCAGACTACAAACTCACTACCTCTCTCCTCATACACTTTAATGACTTTATCATGACCCACAACTGCTTCTTCATTGAAAGGAAGGTATACAAACACAGCCATGGGCATCCTCTTATGCCAACCTGTTTATGGGCCTTCTAGAGGAGACCTTTGTAGCCTGCCAAAATGCCAAACCCCTAGTCTGGTTCACGTTCATTGCTGACATCATGATCTGGACTCAAGGCTACAACACTCTATCCTCATTCCTTCACAACCTCAACACGTTTTCTCTCATCTGCTTCACCTGGTCCTCCTCAATGCAGCATGCCACCTTCCTGACACTGACCTCCTCCTCTTTGATGGCTCTGTCCACATTTCTGTCCACTCTATACCCAACAACTGCTAACAGCACCTGCATATTGACAGCTGTCATCCCTTCTACACCAAAAGGTCCCCCCCCCCCCCCCCATACAGCCTTGCCACCTGCGGATGGAATATCTGCAGTGATCAGAACTCCCTTGCTCAGTATGCTAAGGGTCTCATCAAGGCCTCCACAGACAGTCAATAGACTCGAGACCTAATCCACAAACAGATTTTCTATGCCATTTCTTCACACCCTTCCAATCCTCTCACACCCTCCACATAACCAGCTAGAAAGGAGTGTCTCCTTTGTCACACAGTACCACCCTGCACAGGAACAACTGAGCTACATCCTTCATCGGGGCTTTTGTTTATGTATCATCATGCCCTGAAATGAGGAACATTCTATTCAAGATCTGTCTCACTTCTCTTAGGTTGTGTTCCATTGCCCACCCAACCTTCACAACATCCTATTCCATGCTTATGCCACACCCAACCCCAACCCTAGCCACAGGTATCATACTCCTGTGGAAGACCGAAGTGCACTCCCCCACCTAGCACCTCCTATTCCAGTTCTGTCACAGGCTTACCTTACCCCATCAAAGGCTGGCCACCTTTGAAAGCAACCATTTCATGTACCAGCTCTGTTGCAAACACTGCACATCTTTTTGTATTGGTATGACTGCTAACCAGCTGTCCACCAGGACAAATGCCCACAGGCAAATTGTTGTCAAGAGCAAAGAAAATCACTCTGTGGCACAACATGCAGCTGAACATAATACGCTTGATTTCAAAGGCTGCTTCACTACCTGAACCATGTAGATCCTTCCCTCCACCACCAGCTTTTCTGAACTGCACAGATGGGAGTCATCCTTACAACTTAATAGCTGTTACCAAAATTATCCTGACCTCATCCTACAGTAACCTGCTGTCCTCACACTCTCCATCCAACAGCTTCTGCCCCTTCTCTTCTATCCCATCATCCTTATTCTCATCCATCTGTGTGCCAACTGCCTTCCCCATCCCCTCCAGATTTCTGCCTCTGTTCTATATGACAGCTGAATTTTGGTCCAAGATTCTTGAGATAGCAGTCCTGTGTGCATTAGGTTTGCTTGCTTGTGTCAGTGATGGTGATGTGTGTGTGAGGTATGCTTGCTAATGTGAGTGAATGTGTGTGTTCATTTTCTGAAGATAGCTGTGGCCAACAGTTAATTTGTAAGTGCCTTTTCATTGTGCCTATCTGCAACTCAAAGTGTCATCTTTATAGTGTGTAGCAGTCTACCTTTTTTCTTATATGGTTGCCATCTCGTGCTGAATTTTCTCTAGCATATATTAAATAGTTACAGTGTATATATGCTGGCTATGGACTGTCATTATGCCTAAAAGTTTAAAGTATGTGATCTGAGGCTACCCCGGTATATATGTTAATTGAAGGGTTCTTGGGTGTCCAGCCGGATACGTTCAGCGAATCTACATGACTACTCTGCAATTCAATTTTAAGTGCTTGGCAGAGGGTTCATCGAACCACAATCATACTATCTCTCTACTATTCCACTCCCGAACAGCGAGCGGGAAAAACGAACACCTAAACCTTTCTGTTCGAGCTCTGATTTCTCTTATTTTATTTTGATGATCATTCCTACCTATGTAGGTTGGGCTCAACAAAATATTTTCGCATTCGGAAGAGAAAGTTGGTGACTGAAATTTCGTAAAAAGGTCTCGCCGCGACGAAAAACGTCTATGCTGTAATGACTTCTATCCCAACTCGCGTATCATATCTGCCACACTCTCTCCCCTATAACGTGATGATACAAAACGAGCTGCCCTTTTTTGCACCCTTTCGATGTCCTCCGTCAATCCCACCTGGTAAGGATCCCACACCGCGCAGCAATATTCTAACAGAGGACGAACGAGTGTAGTGTAAGCTGTCCCTTTAGTGGACTTGTTGCATCTTCTAAGTGTCCTGCCAATGAAACGCAGCCTTTGGCTCGCCTTCCCGACAATATTATCTATGTGGTCCTTCCAACTGAAGTTGTTTGTAATTTTAACACGCAGGTACTTGGTTGAATTGACAGCCTTGAGAATTGTACTATTTATTGAGTAATCGAATTCCAACGGATTTCTTTTGGAACTCATGTGGATCATCTCACACTTTTCGTTATTTAGCGTCAACTGCCACCTGACACACCATACAGCAATCTTTTCTAAATCGCTTTGCAACTGATACTGGTCTTCGGATGACCTTACTAGACGGTAAATTACAGCATCATCTGCGAACAGTCTAAGAGAACTGCTCAGATTGTCACCCAGGTCATTTATATAGATCAGGAACAGTAGAGGTCCCAGGATGCTTCCCTGGGGAACACCTGATATCACTTCAGTTTTACTCGATGATTTGCCGTCTATTACTACGAACTGCGAACTTCCTGACAGGAAATCACGAATCCAGTCGCACAACTGAGACGATACCCCATAGCTCCGCAGCTTGATTAGAAGTCGCTTGTGAGGAACGGTGTCAAAAGCTTTCCGGAAATCTAGAAATACGGAATCAACTTGAGATCCCCTGTCGATAGCGGCCATTACTTCGTGCGAATAAAGAGCCAGCTGCGTTGCACAAGAGCGATGTTTTCTGAAGCCATGCCGATTACGTGTCAATAGATCGTTCCCTTCGAGGTGATTCATAATGTTTGAATACAGTATATGCTCCAAAACCCTACTGCAAACCAACGTCAATGATATAGGTCTGTAGTTAAATGGATTACTCCTACTACCCTTCTTGAACACTGGTGCGACCTGCGCAATTTTCCAATCTGTAGGTACAGATCTATCGCTGAGCGAGCGGTTGTATATGAGTGCTAAGTAGGGAGCTATAGTATCAGCGTAATCTGAAAGGAACCTAATCGGTATACAATCTGGACCTGAAGACTTGCCCGTATCAAGCGATTTGAGTTGCTTCGCAACCCCTAAGGTATGTACTTCTAAGAGACTCATGCTAGCAGATGTTCGTGTTTCAAATTCTGGAATATTCCATTCGTCTTCCCTGGTGAAGGAATTTTGGAAAACTGTGTTCAATAACTCCGCTTTAGCGGCACAGTCGTCGATAACAGTACCATCGGCACTGCGCAGCGAAGATATTGACTGCGTCTTGCCGCTTGTGTACTTTACATACGACCAGAATTTCTTCGGATTTTCTACCAAATTTCGAGACAATGTTTCATTGTGGAACCTATTAAAGGCATCTCGCATCGAAGTACATGCCAAATTTCGCGCGTCTGTAAGTTTTAGCCCATCTTCGGGATTTCGCGTTCTTCTGAACTTCGCATGCTTTTTCCGTTGCCTCTGCAACAGCGTTCGGACCTTTTTTGTGTACCACGGGGGATCCGTTCCATCTCTTACCAATTTATGAGGTATGAATATCTCAATTGCTGTTGCTACTATATCTTTGAATTTGAGCCACATCTCGTCTACATTCGCATAGTCAGTTCGGAAGGAATGGAAATTGTCTTTTAGGAAGGCTTCTAGTGACACTTTATCCGCTTTTTTAAATAAAATTATTTTGCGTTTGTTTCTGATGGATTTGGAAGAAATGGTATTGAGCCTAGCTACAACGACCTTGTGATCACTAATCCCTGTATCAGTCATCATGCTCTCTATCAGCTCTGGATTGTTTGTGGCTAAGAGGTCAAGTGTGTCTTCACAACCATTTACAATTCGCGTGGGTTCGTGGACTAACTGCTCAAAATAATTTTCGGAGAAAGCATTTAGGACAATCTCGGAAGACGTTTTCTGCCTACCACCGGTTTTGAACAAGTATTTTTGCCAACAAACCGAGGGTAGGTTGAAGTCCCCACCAACTATAACCGTATGAGTGGGGTATTTATTTGTTACGAGACTCAAACTTTATCTGAACTGTTCCGCGACTGTATCATCGGAGTCTGGGGGTCGGTAGAAGGAGCCAATTATTAACTTAATTCGGCTGTTAAGTATAACCTCCACCCATACCAATTCGCATGGAGTATCTACTTCGACTTCACTACAAGATAAACCACTACTGACAGACACAAACACTCCACCACCAATTCTGCCTAATCTATCTTTCCTGAACACCGTCTGAGAGTTCGTAAAAATTTCTGCAGAACTTATTTCAGGCTTTAGCCAGCTTTCTGTACCTATAACGATATCAGCTTCTGTGCTTTCTATTAGCGCTTGAAGCTCAGGGACTTTTCCAGCGCAACTACAACAATTTACAACTATAATTCTGACTGTTCCTTGATCCAAGCATGTCCTGTAATTGCCATGCACCCTTTGACATTGCAGCCCACCCCGTACTTTCCTGAGGCCTTCTAACCTAAAAAACCGCCCAGTCCATGCCACACAGCCTCTGCTATCAGTGTAGCCGCCAGCTGAGTGTAGTGAACTCCTGACCTATTCAGCGGAACCCGAAACCCCACCACCCTATGGCGCAAGTCAAGGAATCTGCAGCCAACACGGTCGCAAAACCGTCTGAGCCTCTGATTCAGACCCTCCACCCGGCTCTGCACCAAAGGTGCGCAGTTGGTTCTGTCAACGATGCTGCAGATGGTGAGCTCTGCCTTCATCTCGTAAGCAAGACCAGCAGCCTTCACCAAATCAGTTAGCCGCTGGAATCCAGAGAGAATTTCCTCAGATCCAAAGCGACACATGTCATTAGTGCCGACGTGTGCCACCACCTGCAGCTGGCTGCACCCTGTGCTCTTCATGGCATCCGGAAGGACCCTTTCCACATCAGGAATGACTCCTCCCGGAATGAACACGGAGTGCACACTGGATTTCTTCCCCTCCTTAGCCACCGTATCCCTAAGGGGCCCCATTACGCGCCTAACATTGGAGCTCCCAACTACCAGTAAGCCCACCCTCTGCGATTGCCCGGACCTTGAAGGCTGAGAATGATCCTCTGATACAGGGCAGGCAGTTGCATCTGGCTCAGCCAGAGACAGTGCCTGAAACCGGTTTGTCAGACGCACCGGGGGGGCTTTCTGATCAGCCTCCGGGGACGCCTTTCGCTGCCTGCCACGCCTTGGAACACCCTCCCAATCAACCACAGGCGAGGGCTCAGCCCCACTGCGGGCAGCAACCGGGGCAACCACAGCGGCAGACCGATCTGGGGACAGACGGGACGAGGTTGACATCCCCGTGATACCCAAGTCCGGCTCCCCACAGTGGTGCCCATTGGCAACAGCCTCAAGCTGCGTGACCGAAGTCAGCGCCGATTGCAGCTGTGAGCGAAGGGATGCCAATGATATTTCAATGAATAACCAGTCTGTCATCACCAGGTAGTGCTGATACAGTCCACTCACTGCGACTGGTATTTTACTTTCACAGATCCAAGTGCAATTCTGTGTGCCCAACGGCCACAGCATGTTCAGTGTGTGGAAAGCGGTGGCCATTGTTGGGGGGAGGGGGGGGGAGGAGGTAATTGCTGTATATCTTTGGCAGCTGTGGCAGAATGATCTTGTGTCTGCTTGCACCTTGATAGAGCTTAGTATTTGTTCCATGCCTTCCTGTGTTGGTAACCAGTGTCCCTGTTAATGAGGTTGTCTGTTACGCGAATTACTATGGCCTCTTTGAAGATGCAATTCTAGTAGTTATTTGTGAAGGCCATTACTTTTTTTTGTCATAATTCACTGTGTGTCCAGTGTTTATGCAATGTTCTACTAGGGCAGATTGGCTTGGTTGGCATAGAGTGGGTAAAGCGTTGGTGTTTTTTGCATCAATCTTCCACCATATGAACTATTTGGCTGATATTTGTCACAGCTGCACAAAATTTCATGTAAGCCTGCTTTCTTGATGCCGACATTGTCTTTCAGCATTCCTAGTAAGGTAAGCATCTTAGCTGGTGGTCGGAAGACTGTGTCGATCTATGTTGCCTCCGTTTGTCTCCCTATTGTGGATGACACATTCAGTGCAAAATGTAGAAATGCCAGGGCTTTTTTCTCTTCTTCCATTTGTTCTTCATCTTGGTCTCTACTGCACCTTTGTTGTCAGAAGGCCCTTTGGATTTAGCAGTTGCTGTATCCATTCCTGCGGAACACAGTTTCCAGATGTTTGAGTTCTGTTGATAGGTTTTGATTGTCCAAGATCATGTGTGCTCTGTGTATCAAAGTGTTAAGAACTCTGTTTAGCTCAGCTGGATGGTGGCAACAGGAAGCTTGTAGGTACATTTCAGTGTGTGTGGCCTTGCAGTAAACACTGTGATCCAGTGAGCCATGTCACCAAAATATCATGGGCATTCAATGATTGTATTTGGCTGGACATCCGACAACTCTTCAAACAAATTTAAAGTAATTTCTGCAGGCCTCTGTTGGTGCTAATACTAATAGGCATCTGAGAGATTTCTTCTATCAATTGACAATATGTTCAGGGTGGTGATTCTTCTAGAAAATCTGTAATTCTCAGGGACTTACATTTTATCTGGAAAACTAAGGGAATTTCAAGAATTTTAGAGAATTCTGTGTTTTTAACATAACAGTAGAATTTAATTTATTGAGCTTTATAAATCACAAATTTTAAAATACTTAATTTTTTGAAGTGTGTTAATTATTTGAATATTAGTCCGTTACAAATTATTGATGTTAAAAACTGTGGTTAAACTAGAGCTGGGAGGAAAGAAAAGTTATTACTGTGAGCTGCTAAACCCATACCCCCCTCACCCTTGGTCTCTATTAATTTCTCAGGAGCTTCTTGTGACATCATCTTCCTCCCCATATCTGGAATTCTCAGAAATCACACACCCCCGCCCCTGCCTCAAATAGCCACCCTGACGTTTAGCTATTGAGGAAGTATTACAAATCAAAATTCCACACTGCAGATGGAAATGGAAGAAAGCAAAGAATGTGTGTTTGATCAACCTGTTTCGTAATTTCTTCCATTAAAAAAGGAACATGAGCTGGTTTGGTGCACATATAATTGATGTGTGCTTACCAGGAAAGTTTTATGTCTGTGATGAGTCCAAGTAATTTCACTGTTTTATTTTTACTTAGACTGTGTTTTTTCTGGTTAATTCATAATTGGGTGGCCTGGTCCCAGTGGATAGTCATTTGCATCACTTCTCTGTTGTAATCTCATACACTTTGTAAATTTTCTGTTGCAGTTATTAAGTTATTAGTGTCTTACTGTTCTCATATAAGACATTCTTATATGGCAGATAATTTGAAAAGTCATTAATGTAGACAATGAACAGGTATGGTCCAAGAACAGAGTCTTGGGAGATTCCTCTTTTTGTTGGGGGTGATACTGATCTTTGCTAATAGAAGATGTGAATAAATGGAGTGATTTATCTACAGTGCTATAGTATTTTAATTTGGTGATCATATTGTCACCACAATCTCTTCATCATGCTTTTGTTTTCCAACTACAGTTTTCTGTAGATATGGATATATGTGAAACTTAGAGGGTGCCATATTAAGTGAATGAGTTGGCTGATTGGCTGATCTAACTCATCATACTTTAAATTTTCCAGTTTACACATTGTCAAAGCACTATTTTCAGCATGTGCAGGAAAAATGACAACCCCTTGGGGTTTCCCTCATTTTTGTCAATCGCCCATGTCATTGTTTCCTATCACTCATTCATTCCTTGTGTTCTGTAGATCATGTCAAGTATAAGAACCTTAGGGATGCAAAAAGAGTCAAGATACTTTAGCCTGGCACAAAGACAAAATGAAATTTAATCAGTATTTTGCACTCTTGGTAAATTAGGACTGCACTACTTATTGATTGTCACATTTATTACATCTACAGGGTTGAACATAAATAAAGAACACAACACATTACCAACTCTAACACGGTGTAGGGAAGCCATTGACATTCAAAACATCTGTATCTGCATCTACCTCTACACTCTGCAAACTGCCTTGTCGTGTGTAGTGAGGGTACTACAGTGTACTAGTGTCAGTTCACCTTTTCCTGTTCCAGTCACGTATGGTTCACAGAAAGAATGATTGCTGGTAAGCCTCCATGTGGGCTTGAATTTCTCTAATTTTACATTGATGTTCTTGTCATGAGCTATAAGGAGGAGGAAGAAATATATTGATGGACTCTTCCAGGAATGTATACTCCCAGAACTAAACTGTAGGCCATACAGTGATGCAGCAGAACACCTCTCTTGTTTCATCTGCCACTGGAGTTGGCTGAGCATACCATAAAACTCTTGTACTTGCTATGTGAACCTGTAATGAAATGTAGAGTCCTTCTTTGGATCGTCTTTGTTTCCTCTATGAGTCCTATCTGATACAGATCCCATGTTGATGAACAGTATTCAGGTATTGGTTTAACGAGTGTTTTGTAAGCTTCTTCTTTTGTTGATGAACTACATTTCCTGAGGATTCTTCCAGTGATTCTCAGTCTGACATCTGCCTTACTTGCATGTAATTTTATGTGGTTGTTCCACTTCAAATCACCTCATACACATACCCCTAGATATTTTATAGAAGTAACTGCTGTCAGTGATTGTTTTGAAATTTTGTAATCATACAATAAAGGGTCTTTCTGTCTACTTACTTGCAGTACATTTGTTTTTGTTGAGGGTCAACTGCAAGTCCCTGCACCAAGTATCAATCCTCTGCAGGTTTTCCTGCATTTCACTACAGTTTTCTAGATCAACAGGGACAGGTGAAAATGTGTGCCCTGACTGTGCGCAGCTGACGGTATTAATATAATTCTAATTTCGTTCTAGACAGTTGCAGGTCATCAATGGTGTCTGTTCTTTCGGCCATGTTCGAAAGAACAGACACCGTATCCATATAAGTATACAGTTTTCTAGTGTTGCAACTTCTCGATACACAACAGCATCATCCATAAAATGCCTCATGGAACTTCCAACATTGTCTACTATGTCATTTAAGTATACTGCGAAAAGTTCTATAACACTTCCCTGGGGTGTGTGCAAAGTTACTTTTAGGTGAGAAGACTTTTTTCCATTCAGAATGATATGCCCTGTTTTGTTTACTACAAACTCTTCAATCCAACCACACAGTTGGTCTGATATTCCAGAAGCCCACATTTTGTTTATTAGGCAGCAATGAAAAAGTGTAACATATGCCGTCTGGATGTCAAGAAACATGGCATCTACCTGATCACCTGTAACTATTGCTTTCTCAGTGTTGTGGATGAACAAAGTGAGCCAGGTTTCACATGGATCATTGTTTTTGGAACCCATGTTGGTTCACAAAGAGGAGATTTTTAACCTCTAGAAATGTCGTAATATGCAAGCATAAAACATCTTCAAAATTCTACAACAGGCTGATGGCGGAGATACAGATCTGTAGTGATGTGTTTTTGTTCAACAACCCTTCTTGAGAACATTAATGGCCGTGCTTCTTTCCAATTATTAGGAATACTTCACTCCTGTAGAGACCTACAGTACATTGGTGCTAGAAGATAGGCAAATTCTTTTGCATACTTTTTGCCATATTCAGTGATGCTGTAATAGCCTTATGATCACTGATTCCCTGTACTTTGCTGAGTCGAGTTTTATAGTATCAGGTCTAAGATGTTATCTTCAAAAATAATTTATCTGGGAAATTCTTCTAGTTAATATTTTGGTAAGGTACTTAAAACAATTTCACATGATTATCTACCCCTGTTCCTGCTACCTTGGTAAGTTAAAATCTTCATAACATGATCAGCAAATTTATGGAAAATATTCTCAAATTTCTCTCAATTGTTCAGCCACAGCTGTTGCTGAGGCAGGAGTTCTATAAAAGCAGTCATCATGGAATGTATGGACACAGATCCTGCATGGTTTTGAAGGGAATTTAATACATTTTTTTCTGCAAAATAGTGGCAAGTTCAGGTAATGATGATGGAGGTGGACTACCAACACGCACCCTTCTCTCCAAAGCAGAGTACAAAGTCTGTATAATATTTGGACCTGTTGACTGTGGTGGCCATGGTAGATATGAAAATTAATCCTCATGCTTGCAAAATCACTCCTGGACACTGCAAGCTATGTGAACAAGGGACTCTGTTATCTTGGAACTCAGAATCACCCTTGTACCATGGGACAGACGTGATCAGCCAAAATGATCACATAATCCTTGGCAGCAATGCAGCCTTGCAAAGTAACCGCAGGGCTCGTGGAATACCACTACATGGCTGTGCATATCGTTACTGAATCACTGCCATATTTCCTGTTGGCAGCAAGCTGTCTGCAACATAGGCTTGTCAGACAGAATTTGCAGGAAAAAGAGAGAGAGAGAGAGAGAGCTCATGTGACCAAATGACATTTTCCAATTGCTCCATAGTCTTGGTTTTATGGTTTCAGCACCACATTTTCATATTAGAGGGATTTGCATCACTTATGTATGGTTTTGGAATTCCAGCTTGTCCTGCAATTCTCAATTTATGGAGCTCGCTTTGTGTAATGTTGGTGCTGATAGGTTTTTCTTTGTCACAGTCGTCTTCAATGACCACCTCTCATGAATACGTAACACATAGTTTCTTTGGTGTTGTGACCTAGGGAATGATGTTTTTCTACTTTCCCTATAAGTGGTAAAAATCTTCAATAGAGTCCCCATATAACACCAGACATGTCAGCTCCCTTAGTTATGAAATCACTCACCATACGAGCACCAACATATTACTCATATTTGAATTTGCTTAGCTCCAACATAATGTACTCACAAATACATAGGCTACTGTTCTGACCAAGACTGACACTTGCAACTTAATGAGGGCATTTTTCAGGTGCTATTTATGGTAAAGTATAACAGCACTACCTGAAGAGTTGGCTAGCATGTGCATTTATGTTCAAGCAAGAATTTTTTGTGGTGTTTCGATATTTTTGCCCAACATCTGTACATTTAATTGAGTAAATTAGTAAGAAAGCTGATATTTTGAAATCAGCTGTTACCTCCTATATTTCATTAAATACCTTCTGTGCTGTTATTACCTTAATATAGCATTAATCACAGAAACCACATGGTTTTGTATTGGACTCTACGGCGGAGCGTTTAGCCTCTGATAGTGGAGGACACCCTTGATTTTTCCATTAGAGTGGAAACTTTGGTTGTCACAATGTTATGGAATTGGGAACGTTATATGTTAGCTCTCTTGCGATTGTTCATGAATGATGAGTGTGTGTCGCAACATGACTTTTGAAGCTGTTTTACTGTTCCAGTCTGCCAACATGTTGCAGACCACAACACCATTTTAACATGGGTTGAAAACTTCAAAACAATTGGCTTCACGATGAAGAAGAAATACAGTACCTGTACTCAAGAAAATGGAGTTATGGCATATGCGAAAGAGAATCTTAGACTGTTGGTTCACTAGTATGCTGTGAATTTAGGGACTAACAAGCTAATTGTGTGAAGGATCCCACACAAAAATCTTCATCATTGCCCATACAAAATTCATGTGTGTTACTAACTTGGTGGACACAATTGGGAAGAACAGCATCATACCTTTTGTGAACCCATGCTTGTCAGTAATCTTCACTGGCTTCCTTGCTCCTTCTGATCAAAGCTTATGTGACTTCTTTTTGTGGTGATATCTCAAGTTCTGAGTATATGTTAACAAATAAGATTGCCTTGAAGATCTGCAAATGAGACACCAACAGAAAATCATTTGTATTCCACGTAAGATGTTAATCGATGCTACATAGAGTTTTGTGACCAGCTAGGAATCAATCTTAAACCGCTCATGATTCCTGGTGTAATATATTTCCTGTCACTATTGAATTCCTGCTATAACTCTGCCCCTTTCACTTATACAGCTTTTAGAGTGGCAGTTTTGGTTTGGTTTATTGATAGATTCTTATTTAGCCCCATTTGTCTACATTACTTACAGAGTGCGTACTTACTAAATAGGACAAGTTAACTAAGTAGTGCACATTTATTGTTAAACGAACTTCAAAAAATTTATATACACAACTATGAGTAAAATATTAATCATTGTGCTCAGAAATGTTCAGTACAATAATTGGTTTGCAACATTCTCCCAGCTCAATTCTTTCCTATACTGTGCTACCTTTATTTGGCCTATATATTTTGTTCTCAGTCGTCCTTTTATGTCCTGATCACCCACAGAACCTGGAATAGACACTGCCTGAAAAAAAAGTGAAGCACCTGGAAGACATAGTCAGATCTCAATGTAATTTCCAAATCACGCACACCATCAGTGTGGATATGAAACATTAGAGAGTTGCAGTTTCCTGTGACAGCCGCCAGAGTGCATTAGTGTTGTTCATGTTTAGTGGCAGTTTATTGTTCATGTTTAGTGATTTACCAGGCCAGGTAGGATAATTAAGGGGCACAAATAACATCTGATGTTGAGTGATACCTGTGAAGGACATGGAGATGCTGCACACTAATTTGAGACAGCAATTTCAGCATATGACATGTAATATAATGTGGCAAAAATGTTTTTGTGTGATGAAGTATTGTTGCTTAAAGCAATAAAAACAGAATACCATGTCATATTATGGATATCCTACACCAAATAAATAATACATATCTTGTGTAATCTGGGGTACTGCTTCTTAATGCTGCTGTAGGTTCATCTTGAAGTTACTGCATTGCCACACGGGAATCATACAATGGTTGAAAAAAATTCTAGTATTTCTTGTTCACAAATGCATAAAATTGACTTAACACTGTCTCATGACTGATGTAAGGCTGACCTCAGACTGACCTCTGCCCCACCTATGGCGGCGTACAAGTTGCCTCTATTAATATGATTTTAAACAATTACTACCATTGTTACAAATTACACTTTTAGATTTATACAATTAAAATTTTTGCATACATCTTCCCAAATTACATAGAAATGTACATGAAATAAAAGTAAATGATTTCATAAAAACATTGGAAAGAATCTGTTTCTGTTAAGACTATAAATTACGTGTTTTATCATTCCAACAATATATTTCATTAATTTGCATATTTGATTTTACTTATTTAAAGAATGATCACCGTATCATTTTCAGATGAACAGAGGGATTAGTTTTATTGAATGAAAGGCCTAGAGTTGATTAATTAACTTTGGATGCTTAAAATTTTACATTTCTATATAGTCGTGATTACAGTTCTATTAACTGAACATGAGCATACTTGGTTCTGACTGTAAAATCATCATGTCATATTTCTATTTGGGAGACAAACAATTTTTTGGCTTGAAAACATAAAAATAACTGTCTTTTGATGACTAAAAATATTGGAACTTTAATCATTAATTATTCCATAATTACAATAGCAAAATTATACCTACCATGTGCCTGAAGTTGGTCTAATGTACAAATTGTGATGGTACATCAGCTTTTAATCCAACATGTTTCCTTCATTCTGCCTACTGGTGAGGCCCAACATAAACAGTGTCAAAACAGTAGCTTAAAATTGTGCAAATTACTTCAAATCTAAATAACTGGAACAGACAAAATCAAAGCAGCAGTTTAAATTTGTGTAAATTACTGATATTAAACATATGCCCTCTTTGGTAGAGTAGGGATGAGACTGGAAGAGGATATGTGATCCCAAAAATGGATGTGGTATTACAAACAGAGTTAAAAACAGACCCCATGGTGGGTCTCCATTTGATTGGCTGCTTGAACTGTGCAATAATGAGATTTGTGGGGAAGTCAGATGTGACAGAGGTCTGAAGCTGGACTGCATGGGAACACGAGAGCAGGCCTACTTGTTGGCAGGGTTCTGGTTGGCTGCAACTGACCACCACAAGGGAGGATTTCCATATTGTTTACCTAGAACATTCTAATCCCATCACTTCTACACCTGCCATACTGGGACAAGTAATGGCCTCACTGAAATATTCTGTGTCATGTCGCACCATTAGTCAAAGACCAGCAGAGGCTAAGCTAGGGAGTAACCATCCCACGGGTAAGCTGCTGTGAACACCACGACACAGACAGCTACATTTGGAGTGGTGCCACGAAAGGAAGCATGGGCTGCTAATGAATGGCATCACATTGTGTTCAGTGAGGAATTGTGGTTCTGTACCACAGCAAATGATTATCATCACCGATTATGGTGATGACTGCAGAAGAGGTTTCATTCTTCCAATATTTTTGAGAGTCACAGCTATTTTGCTCCTGGCATTATTTTGTGGGAAGCCATCAGGTTTGACTTCACATCATGGCTGGTAGTGATTGAGGGAACTCTTGACAGCTTAACAGTGTGTCACAGACATCTTGAGCCCTCATGAGTTGCCTCTCATGTGAATGTATCGTGGTGACATTTTTCAACAGAACAGTGCTTGTCCACACATTTGTTTGCAGTAACAGTCCTGTGTAATGTTAATGTAATCCCATGGTCAACAAGATCCCCAGGTCTGTCTCTCATGAAAACATATATGGGATAGCTCGGATGTTAACTCCATCACAGTTCCAGTGTACAGAATATTAAGGATCAGATAAACCACCTGTAGCCCCGTTTGTCTCAGGAGCAGGTACAGTGGCTTTACGAACCCTTCCCCTGTAAATCAGTGCATGCATACAGGCCCTAGATGAGGTGCAATGTTATACTGAAAAGTGGGCTCATACTGTCAAGTTCTTTGTAAACATGATTTAATACTGTAATCATTGAAATAACATCACATATACCCTCAACCCATGAACTTTCATTTTGTTTCATCTTTCATTCTTCACTTTTTTGTCAGGCAGTGCAGTTTCTCATGCTGAAGTATATCACCCATGCAAGAGTGACATGATGTCTTAATGATACTTAATGCCATCCCACATATTTGTCAAAGGGCCTTTTGATTTAGTAAATATGGCTTGAAACTACATATTATGCCATGTTGTTCAAGGATGTGACTTCAAAAGCAAAATGCTTTATCAATTAGCATGTGATTTGGGAACTGTTTGCAATTACTAAACATAAGTAAGTAAATTAGTTCTTTAACAGGAGTTCTCACTGGTTCTTCCACCATTGTTCTTTTATCTGACATACATCAAAATTTACAAAGTTTCACAGTTGTTTAAGTGTTTCATTAAGTTGAAACAAACATATTATTGAAAGCTGAACAAAATATCATAGCAACACCTGAACTGGGAAACATGTCTGGATAGATGGCAATAACGCATGAAAGCTTACTTTATATTTCTGTGAACCACTATTAAATGATGAATCAAGGAATATACTACTCCCATCTATGTGTTGTCCTCATTTTGCTACTTTGTAAACAAGATCAGAGGCATTACAGCACACATAAAAACATTTGAGCAGTCATTATTCCGGCACTCCATACATAAATGAAATTTGAAGAAACCCTGCTACATGATGTAATGGAAAGTCCTTGCTGCTGTGCACTTTGTATGGGTTTTCAGACTATCCCTGTAAATGTAGATAGTGTGTGCTGAAATTTTGCATTTTGAGTTGCAAAATATCCAAAATTTTAAAAATTTGAAAAGAATGTAAATATTTTAATAGAGATTATGTTCCAAAAGGAACGATACAAACAATTGATTAGTCAACCTAGTTTAATTAAAGTATCCTTCATCAGATAATATAATACTTCTATGTGAACTGGGAAGTATACTTCTATATCTTCAGGAATACATACAATCTCCCTACTTATGACACAACAAATTATAAATTTCCGATGCATAATATAACTAACTACCTTTAAAACACAGAACTGTTTCATCTTAGTATACTGGATGGAATTGAAAGCATTGTTAAGTCTTTCTCTCAGCTGTAATGATGATTTCTCTGAATCTATGTTTTCCAGTCTTTCTCCAGATTAATGTTGTAACAGATATTCTGTGGCTGAGAAACTAAAAGAAGTATTACATACTCATTATCAATCATAATTCCCATTCAAAATTCCACACAGTCAGTAATAATTACATAACTATCATGATTTAATTATATTACAATGAAATAGTGCAGTTTGTGTAGTCTCCTAACTAAAATAAATGTGTTACAATGACAGGTATCTGATGGTGGAGAGCGTGGTGTGACATTAGCACGACTGACTGCTCAGAATGTTTCTGCCCATATTGAAACCTTTTCTAATCGTGTAACACTTCATTACTATAGTCGCAAAACCAGAGGACATCGTGGCTTTAAACTGCGCTACTCATCAAATGAACAACAAGGTGAGCTTGTAGAAGTGTATGTATTCATATCAATTGCACACTATTACTTTATCTCTTATGTTGTTTCTCATACTGAAAATTTTCGACTCTTTTCATATGCCTAATGAAACAAAATGATAATTAGATGTAGGAATAATAATAATAGGCATAATAATTATTCTAAATCACTGTCAATATAAACTAAAGGATTTTAGATATGTCAACCAGGACATAAAACAAATAACTAGTTAAATTTATAAATTTCAGTCAATTCCACTGTGGCCATTATATACATAAAATGCTTTCATGTGTTATATTTGGCTTGAGATACAAATTGTAAAGTATAACACTTAATGCATTTACACAAACAAGCCTGCCTCTCATACGCATATCTCTGCTGCTCAGGCCAAACTGAACTTCATTGTGGAGTGGGGAGGTGGAGGTATAGCAGGGCATGAGTGGGGAAAAGGAAACAGTGCTACCTGGCAAACAATGCAGGGCCTAGAAGTGGCAAACAAAGCTACCTGGTGCAGCAAGGCTGTGTGGGAGAGAAGGGAGGGAAAAGAGGGAGCAGAAAGGAGAGGATAAAGAAGCGGAAAAGAACAGTGGGTGCACTGGTAGAGAGCAGGGCACTGTGTAGTAAGGGACATTAGTTGGGAAGAGGTGATATGACAGAGGGGGTAGAAACTCTTGTTGGATGGTGGATGTGGGGGCAGTAGGTTGAGACTGGAATGATTTCAAGAGCGGAGAGTGTGTTGTGAAGATAACTCCTATCTGCACAGTTCAGAAATGCTGGTGGTGGCAGGCAGATTCAGATGTCCTGGATTGTGAAGCACCCCTGGCATCAAGTATGTTATGCTTAGCTGCATGTTGTGCAACAGGGTGGTCCACTTTGCTATTGGCACAGTTTGACCGTGGCTGTTGGTCCTGGTGGATAGCTGGTTGTTAGTCATACCAAGATAAAAAGCTTTGCAATGATTGTAGCAGAGGTGGTACATGACACATCTGCGTAATAGGTTACCTGGCCTCTGATGGGGTAGTATAACTCTGTGATAGGATTGGAATAGGAAGTACTTGGTGGGTAGAATCAACATGTCTTGCACCTGGGTCTTGCAGCATCCCTATGCCACTCCCAATCCCAACACCTGCACCAAGGGGTTGGGTTTTGGATTGGCATAGGGATGGACTTGGATGTTGGACTAGGAAGTTGGATGGGTGATGAAACACCACTTTAGGGGGGTGGGAAGGATCTTGGCTACAATGTCACTTATAGCAGGCCATGATGGAAGGTAATCAAAGCCCTGATGAAGGATGTGGTTCAGTTGTTCCAGTCCAGGGTGATATTGGGTGATGAAGAGGGTACTCATTTGTAGCTGGTTCTTGGAGGTGGTGGGAGGATTTCAGATCTGTGGGATATGGCACAGGTAATCTGTTTGTGGACTAGGTCTGGGGGGTAGTGCCCTGATCTGGAAGGGATGACAGCTTTTGAAATGGAGATACTGTTAGTGGTTGGTGGGTTTAATGTGGACAGAGAGTGGGTGGAGTCCTCAGAGAGCAGGAACGTGGCATATTGGGTTGAGAAGCACAAAGTGAAGTGATTGGGAGAGAAGGTGTCGAGGTTGTCAGGGAATGAGGATAGGGTGTTGTAGCCTTGAACCCAGACCAGGCAGATATCAATCAACCAGAACCAGATCAAGGGTTTGGATTTTTGGAAGGATAGAAATGTTTCCTCTAACCATCCCAAAAACAGTTTGGCATAGGAGGATGGCTTGAAGGTGACCAGGCTGGGTGTATATTTATTTGTATATTTTCCCTTCAGAGATGAAGCAGTTGAGTGTTAGTGTACAGTTAGTAAGGCATACAAGAAATGAGGTAGTGGGTTAGGAGAGGTAGTGTTGAGTAGTGGCAAGACCATGAGTATGAGGGATCTTGGTGTATAGGGGAGTGGCATAGACAGCGACGAGTGGAGATCTGGGACGTAACAGGTTGAGGAGAGTGGAGAGTCAGTCAAGGAAATGGTTGGTATCTTTAATGTGAGGGCTATATTTTTGACAATAAGTTGGTGTTGGTCACTGAGGACCAAAATACTTTCAGTGGGAACACAACAACCAGCTACAATGGGACATCCAGGATTGATGAGGTTATGGATTATGGGGAAAATGTTGAAGATGGATATGCATGGTATTGTAGGGGCGAGGAGGGAAATGAATTCAGGAGAGATGTTCTGGGAGGTGTCTGAGTGTGTAAGTAGGGATTGGAGGTTATGTTATGACATTGAGCTCTCAAATTTGAAGTTGCAATTTTTTCTCCACTGTGGCAATGAAGTACTATCTCTAAATAACATCTGATTTCTTACATAAAGGACTATGGCTCTAGGTGTGATGTCAAATGATCTCCATTCCAGTTACACTTTCTGTCATCAAACTGACATTTGACGACACTTTTGCACAAATTATCATACAAAGAATGGCACATTTGAGAGATCTTTAATTAAGTGGACAAATTAAACTAGATATTTTCATAGTATGCATGTATAAATATGAAAAACACCAAATACTTGATTTGAATTTTACAATCATGTAAATCAGCATGCTGTGTGATACCTTTTGACCTAACCTATACCCCAGGTTGTGTAACAGATCATGTTCTGACAACATACTTTAAACACAAAACAGTTAAAATAATATTGAATAAATATTCTCTGTGTTATGTTTTACCTCCAAAATCACATTTGTATGACAGCATGTGTACCATGCTGTGATTGGCTGCTAGAAGCAAATCAAGTGGGCAGGACATTGATTTATCTTGTTTTGAAACTAAAGTAGCATATTTGGTAAATTATATATTTATACATAGCTACTACAAAAATATATAGTTAAGTTGATCCACCATATAAAAGTCAACTCTGAACTGTGTAAGTTTTGTGTGATTTGTTGCGTAAAAGTATCAGAAATCTGAAATTGCTGAAAAAACTTTATCTGTTATCCAAGTTAAAAGCAAAGATTGTTTCATTATTGTTGGAATATGAAATTTGCAACTAAACCAGTAAGCTTTTGAGAAATATGGAGGGATGAATACATCAGGCAGATGTGAAACACACTGGGTTGCATCTTGAGACTCCTTGCTCAACTGGTTTCAACATGTGGCATCATGCATGATGTGAGTTCAATCTACCAACTCCATTACAAGAAAAAGTAGGCACAATAGTTACGTTACTTCTCAAGATTCTTGATGAAGTCAAAGTGCAAAATTAATATCTTCAGGCTCAGAGTCTCTTGAACAGGAATACTGGATTTTCAAGCCATACATAAACAGATAATTATTAGTTTCAACAATATTCATAAATGATTCTAGCTTGTAGTTCCACATATTTCTCACAGTTATGAAAGTTGCAACATAAATACTTCACTTGACACATTAGCAATCCATGAGGAGCATTCTCACAACATACATTTCCAAGCATGTCTCACCAGCTTGTCCTCTTCACTGATCCCAGGCACCATTCACACTGAGGTGATGCGGTATGATGTAGAAGCAACCTGCATTGGCGGAGTGCATGGAAACATAATGGAAGTAACTTTACTGAATCGTACTGGGACAACAGCAATAGGACACTGTTATGTGTCTCTGTCCTGTCACTGGACTCACACAGAGTGCTGGTTACTCCACACAGCTCATATCTCTACAATAGGTGGGGAGAGAAGTTTCATGCCATCCGATTTACCTTTTTGTGTAAAAAAAACAAAAACCATTGTTTTGGAATCATGTGTTTTCCATGATGCAGTCCCATAACTTATAACATTATAGCATGACAGTGAACTGATTTTCTGTTCATTATTACCTGTAGTTATTGTTATTCTTTAAAACAAAATATAGCACTGCACATACTTTGAAAAGTTTTCAGTGAAAAATGTAGTTGCTGACCAGCATTGTATATCGTACTGGCCCAGTGTGAACACAAGATTTGCAACAACAGGTGTTATATGCTGCATAACCTTCACTACAGTGAATCATTTTATAGAGTATATTCCTGCTTAAGAAATGTAGCTAGCTGCAATGAGCTATGATGTGCCACACACAACACCATGACTGTGTGCCGTGCTGTAAGGAGCTGTGCCATTTCGATGCCAATACAAGCTGAAGCATTCACTCGCATGTATGCTTTCAAACAAGGACTGTTTTAAGATGATATCTTTCATCCATCTTCTTGAGAAAAGCACTCGTTTGTGGGATTACACTATGAAGTCATATTCAAGGGCAAAATTCCTGTTGCTGTTGAATGAGCAGCTTTACGAAACTGAGAAGGAGATAGTGGAATTTTCCTAATTATTATCATCAGTGCCTTCTTCATATCTAACACAATATCATCTATCCCTACACACAACTCACCATATAATGCCACAACATCAGTAATGACTTATCTGACTTCAGATATGGCAATGTTAACTTATAAGTACATGTGAATCTGAATCATATTCTAATTTAACATACTAATCAGTGGCAGCTTATGAAATTGTATTCATTATTTACTCTACATGTGTACTTCACTGAATAATGTATCACACTATATGGTCTCATTAAAAATGAACTTTTCATGGTGTCATTTTTAACATAATTCACTGAACTTTTTTGTAATTCCTGCTTTTTTAACATAATTCAGTGAACTTTTTTTGTAATTCCTGCTTACCTGCATGTCAGCAGAAGAAAAAGCAAATCAAAATTTTGTGTCCTGCAATCTCAAGATCGCTGATATTACTTGCTAGAAAAAGTGGAAACGTCTGGATTCATTTTGTGGAATTTGTGTTTGTTTGGAAAGAGCTCATGAGAAACCACAGATGACCTATGATCAGTTTTAATAGCATTGTACAGTTGCACACAGTACTTCTTTTACAGTTATATGAGCTTTAAATATTGATAAGTCACAATAACATCCTCTTCAGAAGAGCTCATGATTGCAGCTGAGCCAAAAACATGAGTCGTTCTGTCTTGTTTGTTGTAATGCACGTCACATCGCATTGTATATCGTACTGGCCCAGTGTGAACACAAGATTTGCAACAACACGTGTTATATGCTGCATAACCTTCACTACAGTGAATCATATTGAATATCATGTCACCTCAGTTTGAACAACACCTTAGTGCTAAACTTGTTGCATTCGCTCCATTGTCAATGGCTCATTTACATTTTAATCTCTTTACATGGTTCACTAATAAATATTCAGATTTATGTTAAACAAGGGAGAGATACTGGTAATTTTTGTATTATATTTCAACATCTTTATAATGATCAGTGACTATAGCAATACAATATAACTTTCTTGTTTTTAGCAGTGCAAGAAACTTGATTTCAGCAGTTGTTTTTATACTCGTGAAGGCAACATTACATTATTATTTTACTTGTCTCTGGAAACTACTTTCCAGTTTTTATATATTGTTTCAGTGTTACTTAAGTTCACGTGTGATACTAACATCAGTATTTGTAAGAATAAGGTGTGTTTTAGCAATTCTACTTGAGACACAGGCTGTGAATTTAATAATTGGATTTAAGTCCAACTCAACATGTCTGACAAAATTTAAGAGGTTTTTTTTTTTTTGTTTACTCCATCCTCTAGGTTTTTTAATGAACTATAAATTATTGAAAGGTAACAACTTTCTATAAATATGTAGCTTTTGAAGTTAAATTTTTTATCAGATTATGAATCAGTTTGTATTCTGTAATACACTGTGTCTCGCAAAAGATGATGGGGAGGGGTCCTTGGGTCATGCGGTGCATTTGGCGGCTGTTGCCACTGTATCTGCCAGTTATCGCTATGTATAGTTCTTGAACCCCAATACTTTGCATGTGCCCCTACACTGTGTGACTGAGCATACTGGTGTTTTCTTTTGAGTTTATTTATCAAGTTTAATTGCTTCAAATATTGTTACCAGATGTCATTGTTGCAAGTGCGCCAATTCCGGGGCTTTCCCTGCCCGTTTGTTATTGGATCCAGTCCTCGGACACAAATACTGTGCACATGTCTTCTGTACTGTGCGACTGAGTGTTTGGGTGTTTTATTTTGAGTTTCCTTTTGAGTTTCCATTCAGTATGGTTTACATGAAGGATCAGCAAGTATTTCTTGTGTTGAACTATGCTAAAATAGAATCAAATGTGGAATGTTGGCTAGAATTCATATGAAAATTTCCCAGTGTACATGTTTGCAATGCCTCAATGTTATGCAGGTTAGTGAAGAAATTTCAGGAGACTCGATCTATGTCACACAAACAAAGGCCTAGAGAACCTAGTTTTGTAAACAAAAATAAATTAGACGAGATAGGGAAAGCCTTGGAAAGAATCCGAGAAAATCTTTGCACCGTTTATCACTTCAGACTTGTGTGTGAAGGGCATTTGCTCACAGAGCTGTGCACTAACTGAAATTGAATCATATGAAATAATGGTAGTGCTTCAACAGAGAAACTTGGATTCTGTTGCTTGATGCTGTGATTGCAACTGGCGGTTACAATCTGTGCACGATGGGGAAGTTTATCATAAGATGCTTTTTTGCTGATTGAGTACGGCTGCATTTGTCAGAGCACTTAAATTCTCAGAACAATCAACATTGGAGCTCCAAAAATCCTCATGAATTATGTCAACAACCTCTGCATGATGTGAAGTGTCATGTGCAATTAGCGCAAGACAAATGATTGGATCAATCTTTTTCCATAAAACAATACATTCTGACAGGTATTTGAATGATACGTTGCATCCTTTTTTTCAAGAACTAATACCTAACAGACAGATGTATGATTATTTTATGTAAGACATTGCAAGACCACAAATTGCCAATGCTTCTATGACAGCAATACAAGGTGTTTTTTATCTAGGATAGTTGACTGGCATCCTCATTCTCCAGATTTGAATCTGTGTGACTTTTATCTTTGGAAAGACAAGATTTATTCAACCAGTACTTCAAAAACAAGCTGCCAGAAACTAATATGAACATAGGAAAAAATAACACAAAAACCAGGAGAAAAAACACCAATAATAACAGGGAATAGCACTGAAATAGGCAAAAAATAACATCGAAACTGAAATAAAATGACATCAAAAGTCGACATAGAATAAAAAGTTTTTTTCCTGTCCCCACTTATAGATTCACAAGGAATAGGCTCCGAAGTATTGAAAGCTGCAACCTTATTATTAGTTTGATATGTTGTGATTCATCAGGTGCAGGGCACATAGTTTAATTGATGGGTTGCTGATATTGTATACCCCAGTTTCCTGAAAAGAAGGTTATGGTTTACTGAGCCAAAAATCCTGCTCATGTCAAGAAATATTCAAATAGAGCGCGAAGCCTGTTCTGCATGACTATATAAATTATGGAAGAATCTGATAACAGCATTGATGGTGCTTAGATTTTCTTGATATTGATGCTGAGACTAGAAAAGCATTTTGTGTCTGTAGAAGAAAACAGTGAGTCGAGATTTGATAGTGGTTTCAAATATTTTGCAGACCTTAATGATGAGCATATATCAGTCTATAATAGGAAGTTCTTCCTTACTTCCCATATGTTCTCTCTGAATCATGCTTGCTTTTAAGGCAGTGGAAAATCTAGGATGGAATAACGACAATATGAATTAGGATAGATTTCTAAATGCCACATAGAAGAGGGGTTGAGTGGCAGACATTTAAAAGTCGACTGTTAGGTATTAAAGCTAGTTATATATGCTTCACTCACTCATTAAATTTATTCTGTATATTTGCCACTTGATTATATTCCTGTGAATTATATATTGATGCACATATATATCCACCTTCTGTGTCAAACGTCATACATATGCATGTTGAATTCAGAAGCTTCTCCTAAGATAATTGATTATAAACTGTTTTTAAACTATTTCTAACAAATATACATTAGTATATCTTTGTTTATGTTTACAGTATGTGGTGGCACCTTAACACCTCTTGGTAGTGGTGTCTTGTCCTCTCCAGCTAGTAATGGTAGTGCGTATTATTGTGAATGGCAATGGGATGCTTCACCAGTCTTGGGAAATCAGACTGTTGCAGCAAGTACACCAACTGCAAAAACTTTCACACTTAAGCTTCTAAGTGTTAATGTTTCTGGTCCTTACGAGGGCTTCTGTAGATGGTGGTATAGTGGAATAAATATCATAACAGGTATGTGCACTTTTCCATGTCTCATGTAAGATGTAAGAACCTTATTTTTGTGTGCAAGTGTCATTCAGGATGTCAATATTGATAGACCATCTCTTGTAGAATGCTCTTAATTTTGTGATGTGCTACCAGTGATCATCATCTTCTACCAGTGATCATCGTCTTTCACAGTGAAGTATGGAAAATGATCTCTTTCTTCTGCCACAACATGAACAAACTCTTGGTGAGATTTAGAATGAACTTATGTAGTTTAAGCTTACAAGTGAGGTCCAATGACATGTGGCACACCATTAAGGCAATGTGGAAAATCAGCATCTGTTAAAAACAAGTTTCCTTTATATTTTATCAGACTAGCAGCTTTACTACCTGAAGTACTCTCATTTGTTGTATATTTATCTATTTTTCTTGAATGTAGAACTATGTAAGTTGTAAACTCAGCATTACGTCTACTTATACCTCTTTGCCCCTCAAGCCACCATGCAGTACCTGTTGGAGAGCACAAGGTGTACCAAAATTATGGCGGCATTCTGTGTTCAACTCTAGCAAATAAATGAGGACTGAAAGGTAGCAGAAATATATAGAAGGACTCTATAAAAGAAAGAAACATGCAGAGGTTTTATGGAAAGGGAGGAGGAAGTGGATATAGAAGAGATTAGGGAAGCTATACTGCATGAGAATGTCACTTTAAGTATACAAAATTTGCTCAGAATTGTTAAGATCCCTGGGAGAACCAGCCATGACAGAATTGTTCCACCTGGTACATAGGATATATTAGTTAGACAAAATTCTTTCAGACATTCAAGAAGAATGTAATATCCTGAATATCAAATACAGCAAGTGCAATGTAAATTTTACCAACCGTCAGTTTCATAAAACACGGTTGCAAAATACTAACATGAATACAATGATGGATCAACTAGTTGTTTCTTCAATTTATGTACTTTTGCATGACATAATCTTAATATATATTGAAATTTGGCTGAGATCATGGCATTGATCATTGCATTGCATGCAACTTGCCTGCAGCTCTGTGTAATAGTTGTCAATAAAGCACCTTCATACAGTTATGTGGCTTTTGGAAACACCTCATCATTCTTGACTTCTGAATTTATATAATTTTTATGCTTATTTGAATTGTTAATGAGTGTTGAGTGAAGTTACTGTTATTTGTAATGTCTCTGAGCTGTGGTTGCCCTGCCCAGAAAGTTGTTTTATACAAGTTTAATATGTGCAAGTATCTCCTGATATCTGAAAACAATGTTAGCCCATTTGAGTATACAATAAAAAATTTGTTCCTGGTGGTGACGATTTGAACAACATTTAAGGAAAGAAAATATTGTAGTAAAGGAGAAACTTACACTTTCAGATTCGAGTAATTTTTGCACTCACAACAGATTATTAGAAAATATAAATGTTTTCTGCTTTGGTTTATGGTAAAAGATATTCAAAATATTTATATTTTGTTCTAATCACAGTTGTCCCCATTTTCATGCATTTCAAGACCCTGAAATATCTCTGCATCTCGAAGTGACTAGCATGCTTCGCAGTTTCCATCTTTCACAGCATTTCTTATTACAGGACACTGTTGATACACAATGTCGTCAATGCATTTCCAAAAGAAATTGTCAAGGGGGATTATGTCTTCCAGTTGTGGTGCCAAAGTCAATGGCTCCCTCTAAAAATACAACCTGGTCATGAAGGAAAAATGTACTGGACATCAATATTGCTGCCCACCTTAACAGCTATTTTGCTAGTGGAGCATCATTCAGCAACTCTTCAGTGAATATTGGAGAAATACAGACTGTTAACTCACCATTCAGTTTTTTTTTAATAAAAAAATGGTTCTATAACTTTATCATGGATGAGTGCACACCAAGAATTAGTGCTGCAGGTGTGTTGGTTGCCTTACTGATGTAACCAATGAAGGATTTTGTCTGACTAATTGAGAGCTTTGTGGAGACTTACCTTTCCTTCAACTATGAAAATGGCTTCGTTGGTCCTCAGTCCAATAACAGTGAAGACCACATTTTGGTTTAAAACACAGATGTAGGAGCCAATTACAGCCTGGAAGTCATCTTCATTTAACGTATGATGAACATGAATATGTGGACATAAACAATGGTCATGTAATTTTGAAGCTGACTTTGCTTTCTCAGTTTTCTGACAGGTTCTGCAGGATGTAATGTTTCTGAGAAATGGTACTTGTACTGTAGGTCTGAAGCACCTTGTGTATTCTATGAATAGTAATGGTTCTGTAGGTACTTAATAAACTGTACACTTCATCTAAATATTGAACTTTAGAAGGAGATAAATAACTACTATTACAGATAATATTATCTTTCTGCTGGTTATTTAACACACTCATGCCCGACAAATGTATACACACTGATGCTCACAATGTGACAGATTGTGATTTGTTGACTGCAGGAGAGTAGAGTCCTTCCAGTGATGATTGTTCTTGATGATGGTGATGGATTGGTGTGAAGTGAGCTTGAACTGAGGTCACTACATTACACCGCCACAAGGAAAAGAAAGAAAAATATTTAACTAGTGTGGACTAGAAAATATCTACTGAACTGAAACAGAACTGTGCTTTTCATCCATAATGAGGTTCCATCCTGGCTGAAAGCTGGTGGGTCGGTTGTTGTTGTGAGGTGGCTACTGCATCCGGGTGGGTGGTAGTCAGTCTGTTTTCAAGTGGGCGGCACTACTATGGATGATGTTGTGGTGCTGTTGGCTGTAGCCAGAACCTGTTCTATGTCTGGTGTTGGTCTGCATTTCGGTGGCATCTTCTGCACTGAGGTAGGCCGTCTTAATGGATACCCTGTGTCTGTCCTTTTGATGCAGAGAGCGAGTGTCCTATCGTTTCATCCTGCAACCTTGTATGAGCATCAGTGGGGTGGCTTCAGTATCTGCACAGTGGGCTTTGTTGCTCCAAGCTCTTAGAAGACAGAAGTAGCCTGTTTTCCATGCCAACTGCATGCAGATTGTGGCACAGACCATGTGTTAATCATATCCCAAATGAAAATAAAGCTCAAAAGGAAACTAAGTAGAAGTAGTATGGAAATTTCTAGGTACAACATAGGAAATCTAGTGGAAAAAAGGGTAAAAGAAAACTTTACAAAACAGATGGAAGGTCACTTAGTAGAAACTAGACTGGTTCCTATGGAACAACATGAGGAAAGCAGATGGAGACACATAAAGACCAGTTTCCATGAAATAACTTCCAGAATTATAGGAAACCGAAAGTGAACTAACAATGTTTGGTTGAACATAAAGTGCCAAAAGGAAGTGCTGGAGGGAAGAAATGCAAGGAAATACCACATCCAAAGAGGGGGCAATATTATCACAATATCTGCCAGGTCACTCAGTGAACCCTAATACTAGAGAAAGGGAATATTGCAACAATACAAGTAAATCTTTTGGAAAATTCAGCAAGGGAAGAATTTATAAAGCATCAGCATGGGAAAACGCAACATACAAAAAAGATTAAAATGTACTTTTCACAACCACTCAACTGCAGTGATCCACAATTGTGCTTTAAGTTTGAAGCACGTGGTACAGTTGACATACAAGTTTCTAAACCCAAAAGTTAATGAAATACAGCTACAGCAAGAAATAAAAGAAATTAAATAATAACAAGGCTTGCAATTAAGACCAGATACATGGAGTTATTTAAAAATGAAGGACCACAACTGGAATTAGAACTATAGTCTTTAATGGAAACAATTTTCAAGATGAAAACCATACCTGCAGACTGGAAAACAATCCATATTAGATAATTTATTCATGCTAAGATGTGTAACTGAGAAGGCATTGGAATTTAGTGTGTATGTCCACATATTATTTATCAGTTTTAAAATTGTGTTTGATTAATACACCAACAGACAGTCCTAAATATAATGAAGGAATCTGAAATACTGTCAAAGTCAGGCAGATTAGTTAAAATGTATATAGGTGAAACTTTACATCATATAACGAGGCCTTTATGAGAAACAGAAAATTTTAAGGTATACACTGAACTGAGACAAGGTATACACCTAATTGAGACAAAATGACACCATTTCACGTCTTTTATTTAATTTCACCTTAGAGAAGATGGATAGGGGACTTATTAAAACTATTCCACAAGGTATCCAACTGCAGGGGATGAATATTACTAGGCTTTCCTGTGCAGATGATGTAGTATTGATAAGTAGTTCCAAAACAGAATTAATCACTACAATGCAAAATTATTAGAAAATAGCAGAGTAAACAGGATTACATTGTAATGAAGGAAACACAAAATATTTGGCCGTAAATAAGAAAATCAGAAGTAACACACCTTTTTTTGTAGAAGGGGTCACTTTATAATGTTCCTCTCAGATTGTCACATTTAACTTAACTTTCTATTCCCTGGATTTCATTCTATGAAAGAATATAACAGTTTCCAACTTCACAAAACTTATTGACAAATGAACGTTAACGAAACACTGACTGACATACTTCACAGATCTCTTTGACTGTCTGATAAGACAAATCAACAAATAACTCCACCGCAGCACTGCTGCTTTGCTTTATATGGAATTTTAACAATAAATTTCAAAAGAAACCATTATTAATTTTTTACAATTTTTATTTTGCAATTAAAATTTAAAAAACATAAAGAATTTGATGTTACAGCCAAAGAAGGTATAAAATACAATATTAATTGACATAATTTTGATAGTATCATCACTAGTTTTAAATATGAAAATCAATTTGAACTTTAATTACAATAATGTCTCTTGCATTATTTTAGTTACATAATTAATTACAGTTTATTACTTTTGAATACATTGTGGGAGTGAGCAGTGATCAATGTGTTACAAATATTTACTATCAAAAACAGTCTTGATCACAATTTATTTAATATGGTGACTGGTTTCACTAACAGGTCTTGAGAGGGCAACCCATTGTACTGTCAAAACAAAGTTCATTTATCCTACATGTTTAAATATTTTAATGCTTTGTCTGTCTTTCTGGTAATCTCCTTTTAAGTGCATCAATCAACATCATTTCGAAGTTGCTTCTTACATAACTCTTTGAAAGTGCCATCCCTATTCCTACAATTAGGTTCATTCAAAAATTCGCTTTTGATTCTTTCCTGTTCAGCTTCCAACCAAAATTTGTGTAAAAACTTTTCTCAAAACTCTAATATGTTTCCCACTGACTTACATTTAAATTAACCCATGACAGAGCTTTGTGTTAAAGAAATCTTTTAACAAATTTAATTTTTTGATTGTCATTCATGCCTGACACAGAACTATCTGTGCAGTGGTGCAGAAAATCCACTGAATGTAAATTATCTGATGGAAAAGTTTTGATAGGAGTATTGGACCATGCAGTACCATTGTTTGCACACAGATTCTTTTGAACGCATATTTTCTGAACTGCTGAAATGTTTTGATCTAAAGCAGTTATGTGAGTCTGCATATTGTTTTCTACATTTAAAATTTTGTGGTTGAAACTGGCAATATTTTGTTGTTGTTTTTTTCTTTTCTTTTTTTGTTTCTGCTGAGGCCTTCTGTTCAACTCTTAAATCATCAACATTCTTTGATCCTTTTGCTGACTCAGCTACAAATTCATTTTCCAAAAGAATAAGTTTATTTTCTAAAAGATCAACTCTTTCATTCACAACCAGTTTTTTAACTCTAAAACTTGATTACTTGTGTGATCTATTTGATCTTGTACTCTGTCCATTTTGCTATTGTTGTCATACTTATTTTAGTTAACTGATCATTAACAGCCCTGAATTTGCTATTGGTATCTGTCTTCATTTACTCTAGTTTTGCCAAAATTAACTGCAGAATATCAGTTTTTACTGTTTCTTTAATGACTACAATTTCGCTTGGCTCAAACATGTCCTGATTGAATCCTGCAGCTTTCATTTGTACCTCTCTTTTGCATTTGTCCCTATTCATTTTGTTAACAAGCACATGAGTCTACAAACAAATTAACTTCACAAATGGTGTGTACTTATCTTTCCTTTTTGATGTCCCTGGTTGTAGTTGTAAAATCATCTGCAGTTTCATTTGATCCAGTCTGTCATTAAAGGTAGTACATTATCACTGTTGGGGAGCCTTCAGTTATTGCTCCACGTGACTGAAAATTTATTTGTACATAAATTACAAAAATATATTAAATGAAGCACTTTCTGTAAAAGACAAAACTTCATTATTAATTAATAATGAACAACACCCACACTTGTAATCTCCCCCCACCTTCCTAATTTCTGCTGTTGTCTACAATAAGCAAAGTGTTTTCTGAAGGTTTGAGAGGAGTAAGATTACAATATACTTTCTAGTTTACTTATCTTTTCTTGTAGAGTTGGCTCTAGTTCTTCTTGTCCAGGGGTCTGATTCTTGAAGGTCCTCATGGGTGATTTGATCTAAATAATTTTGAAGATTGTTGTTGCAGAATTTTCATTCTTATGTTAGTATATTTTATTTAAAAAGATTTCAGGCTTGCAGCCGGTTGTCGTTAGCTTCCATCCACAATATTTTGACTGGACAACTGCCAGCCATCCTCAGGTGAGCCATCGAAGACTGATGAAGACGCCCTCCATTCCGCAGTATATAGCGTGCTGCGAGTATTCCGTGCATGCGTCAAAATCATATTGACAGATGAACCACGCCACCCGCCAACAGCGCCCTAGCTGGTGGAACTGCAGAACACAGCTGTCTTTGGCATTGTCCATTGCCGTGGCCATCGGAGTACTCTGACATCTTCGTCTGGAGCAGATCTTAAGAGATGACAGAGCTCCACACATTATTTAGCTTGTAGCCATTGCCACGGTTCATAAAATTGTCTGTCATGCGAATTTCCACAGATTCTTTTATGATGGAGTCCCAAAAGGATGTTGCTGTGGCCAATATTGTTGTCTTGTCATACTCCATTGAGTGTCCAGTGGAAATGCAATGCTCAGCAATTTCAGACTTGCTAGGTTGCAAAAGGCGAGTACAGCGCTGATGTTAGTATATTTTGTCACGTTTTAGTACATCATACCTTCTTTTGAATTTTTACATTAACAAAGCCAAAATTACAATTTTCGCCCAAACTATAAAAATACATCCGATCACATCACAGGCATGCTTACTACTACTTCACTGTGCGGTAATAACCATATTCTAAAGGGTTTACAATTTTCCTTGGCAAATGAATTTGTATTAGTTTTGATTATTATTTCATAAATGAATCCAGAAATAAACACAGTAGACAGTACTAGATTTTGTAATTAACAATAGACATTTTTAGTGCACCGAATAATTTGTAATTTCAAATGTCTCCAAAAAAAAAAAAAAAAAAAAAAGAAATTTAACTGTACATTCAGAGCTAGTACTTATCAGTTGTTACACCAAAAATAAAGTAATTCCTTTTCATAAACTTTAGGTTGAAATATAACATATTGTGTATAAAATTATATGAAAGTTTTCAGATAAAATTGACCTGTCCAAAATTTGAAAAATAATACTGGCATCGACAACTGCTGTTGAGGAAAAGTAATGCTAGAGGCGGATGTCCCATTACAAGTTCTTAGTTTGTGCATTGGACTGTTATTCTTTAACATTTGTAAGGGTAAAACTATACTTGTATCACTTTAGATCACTTTATTTTTATAAGCAGTACTAGGTAATCATGAGTCAGTTTGTATGCACTTAGAAATCTCTTTGCATTTATCTGCAGATGGGGTTGCTTACCTTGCATGCTTTCACACCTTAATATCCTGTGGCATAATCTTTGTCACAATGCAGCTGAGGTCGAGTGTACAGTAGGAATATTGTACAAAACTAATGACTAAATGTCTTGCAGAAACCTCTTTAGGGATTTAGAGTGTCACTAATGTTACTTTGGGGATAATAACAAGAGGGAATTTAGAATGAACTGTGAAGTTCATCACCACAGCATTAACAGGAAGAATTAAATCAGTATAGACAATGCACTTGTACCTAGGCTTCAAAATGAATATCATGTTCTGATGAAAAAGTCCATAATATGTTGCCAGTAATCATTATGCAGCAAACTGAAAATTCCCATATATTGAAAACTGAAGTAAAATAAAACATTACTAACTACTATTTCAATTTAGCAGAATATGAGGGGTACATGGAAAGTAAGCAATTGTTAAAAATAAAAAAAGAATATATTTTAATGAATCTTATGTGGCACCTGCCGCCAGTAATTGCATATCCTCATCATCTACCGTCTGCTCGGCCTTCTGAAGCCACTTTGTCACAATTTCCATGACATCCTCACTGTTTGCAAAGCACTGTCCACCCAATAACTCCTTCAATTTAGTGGAAAGATCATTACCCGAGGGTGTCAGATCAGTGGAGAACGGTGGATGAGTCACAGTGTCAAATGGCACAATCAAGTCATGAGAGAGCTGCGAAGTATAAGGTCTGATTTTGTCATGAAGGAGTGACACACCAAAAGTCAGCATTCCCCTCCTTTTGACTTTGATTTTTTTTTTCTGAATTTGTGTATGGTCACACAGTATGTCCCCAATTCAATGGTAGTCCCTTTTGGACATGAAATCGACCACAAAAGCCCTTTTTGCTCCCAAAACATGGATACCATGTTTTTCCTGTTTGAAGATTGAATTTTGAATTTTTTAGAGGATATGTATGACACCATTGCAGAGATTTTCTTTTTTACTCAGGAGTACAGTGACACACCCATGTTTTGTCCTTAGTCACCATTGAATCAAGGAAGGGTTAACCCACAGTTTGAAAACATTTAAGAAATATGAATGCAGCCAACATGTGATTTTCACAGTGTTCTGCAGTCAATATTTTTGGCATCCACAGTGCACACAACTTCTTAAACCCATGTGTTTATGACATAATTCCACCCAGACTTCATGAGACATGTGCAAAACTTTCTTCAAGGGGTTCAAGAGTCACACATTGTGAATCTTTTTTTCAACCTGCTACATAAGCTCCTCAGAAATGAGACATGCTTGCCCAATTTTTTCTTTGTTGCGGGTGTTGGTATGGCCTTACTTAAGCAATCTAATCCACATTGATAACATGTTGATGATTCATGACATCAGCTCTGTAGCTGGGAGTTGACATTGACCACAATATGAGGAACCGAATGACTGAATGAATCTCACAAATGCTGCAGCTGGGGTAAATGGAGAACACACTGGATGACGTATTATGCTTCTGCGACAAATTGCATAATTGAGTGAGGCACTCATTGGTGTTATAAGACCATTATGAACCCCTCTATATGACACTGGTGCCAACTCCTTATGTCTTACATTTGTTTGTAGGCGTTGCCTTCAAAGTAGAAGTAATTGTGGGAGAGGGTGTAGTTGGCCATGGTAACAGGGAGGAGACGGTAGGTTTGCTGTCAGTCAGGTACTGGGAAACAGTAACTTTGGAGAGTTCGTGGAGGATATGGTTGGAGTGTATTTTATATAGGATGATAGGTTGCAGGTAATAGGCTGAAGGAGTTAGTCCACAGGGGTAGAGATTATCTCTGTGGGGAACAGTAACCAGCCACAATAATGTGTCCTACTTGGATTTGTTTATTTTAGTAAGCTTGTACATAGAAGACAGAAGGGCAGTGAGTGGTGGGGATGAGAAGAGAGGTAGACACAGGGGGAGGCTTAGAGATGGACCTAAGAATTTGAGGAGAGACTCAAGATTCTGTTGGATATCTGGAATGGGTCAGGAAATTCTGGAAAGTTCACAGGGTACGATTTTGGGCCAGTTGGGTGTGGATCATATTTGTATCGAAGATTAAATTGAATCAAGCTGGGTTCAATATCGGTTTTAAGGTCTGATTGTGTTTGCTCCACTATAGAGATTGTCTTCCTTCTCTACCCACAACATATCCTTCATTCCCGTAACCCATCTGGCCTCAACCTTCTTTAGTCCCTGTCCTCTACCTACCTATCACATTCCCTGCTCACACTGCAGTAATGCACAAGCCTTCTATCCTAGTAGGACATACATAGTTCTTTCCTCTTCTGTATTTCTCTCCTCTCCTCTTCCTACTCTACCTCCCCCCCCCCACCCCCCTCAATCACACCCCTAACCCCAGCAACTCCTTGGTTTGCATTGCTGCATGCACAACGTACCGATTGAAAAGTACCAGGGTAGGCTACAACCTTGTATCAGTTTCATCTATACCACTACTTCCCTTTCATGTCCTTTGGCTCTTATTACTACAGTCTGGTTTCTGTACAAATTATAGACACTTTTTGTTCCCTGTATTTTATTCTTGCAATTTTTGAAAATTTCAGAGTGTGCAGTCCAGTCAGCATTGTCTAAAGCTTTCTCAAGATGTATAAATTATTTAACTGTAGTCATTTTAATTGATTCAACTTTGGGTTCTTAATGAAGCACTGTATTTTGTATTAACTAAACAAAAACGTTTTCACCATTGTTTCACAGACTTTATTATTACTAAATGACCTATGTTTCAGATTTTAAGCCCGTTTTCTAACACATAACTGATCCCAAAGATGAGAGCCAAACGAAAATAAACACTACAAGTCATTATACTATCAATTCTTGGGTTAAAGTGTATATGTTATATCTTTTAACAATTTTGACAAAATTATGTATGTGTTTACAAAATTCATTATGACATCATGTATAATAACTATGACTAAATGTATTTACAAAGTCATTAGGGAGCATTTACAATAACTATGAGTGCTGTTGTAAATGGTGTCCTAATTAATTTTATAAATACATTCAGTCATATGGGGGGGGGGGGGGGGGGGGGGTAAAAAAAAGTGGAATAACATTGCCATGGATGGAGCTTGTGTAGTATGCATATCTGTGCCAGTTCAGTGCCAACTGTGTTTTTGACCTGGCTTTTCTGTTCATCTACAGTGATTGTTTTTGCTTGCACTGTTTTATTGTTGTTTCATTTTTTATGAGGCAACTTTAAGCAAACAATGTGCAGCTGTAAAATTTTTTTTTTCTACTCGGTAAAAATGCTGCTGAAACTGTGTTAGTGAAGGAAACAGCTTACCAAACGACTCTATGGGAAAGCTCAAGTGTACAAGTGGTTTGCTGGATTGAAAATGGCAACATGTTGATTGATGACAAACCTCATAATGTTGATTGATGACAAACCTCATTCTGGACATCAGTCAACTGCCCAAATTGACCAAAAAATTGAAAAAATTCAAGAGCTTGTGCTCATAGACCATCAGCAGACTATCAGATCTTTTATTTGTAAGTTTTAAGAAGCTTGCACTGCAGTGTTCATCAAATAAGACCTGATTTGTGGCAGACAAGAGACTGGTTCTTCCACCACGGCTATGCACCTGCATACACAGACATTTCTGATAGGGAGTTTTTTACTAAAAATGGCATGGTTCTGCGACCCAAGTACCTTGCTCACATGACCTGCCTCCGTGCTACTTTTTATTTTCACCCAGGAATAGGGGCATGAAAGAACACTGATTTGGCAGCATTGAAGAAGTCAAAAAAAAAAAAAGGAGGTGCCATCAGCCATTTCTAAGGATGACTGCAAAAAATGTTTTGAAGAGTGGAAGGGGGTAAGGTTCTTTTGAAAGCAATTTGAAAATCTAATGCTTTAAAAAAAATAATACCTTTTTTTTGGTTACCCCCTCACAGCAATTGTAAATGCTATTGTAATGAACTTTGTAAACACACATTTAATGTTGTCAAAATTATCAACAGAGATAACTTTTATAGTTTAAGACAAGAATCAATAGCTTAAAAAGTTGACATATTTATCTTCATTTGGGTCTCATCTTTGGTATCAATTACGTCCTAGAAAATGGGCTTATTTTCTAGATCTATGTATTCCCTCCCACTTGTTTCTTGTGCTGCATTTTTATATTTTTTCCTTTCATGGGCTAAATGCCCCTGGAATTGCCTTACAGCTTTAAATCAGGTTTTGAGATCTCTGTTTCACCTTCATATAATCAATCTGAAACCCTCCAGTGTCTTTTCCTTGTATACAACCTTCTTTCAATATTCTTAAACTAAGTGTTATCAGTGGTTGATTATGTTCTGTGCAAAATTGTGTCAGACCGCTTTTCCTCTTCCATTCTCCCCCCCCCCCCCCCCTCCCCCTTCCCCCCAGTCCATGTTCTCCTACTAATCCTTCTCCTCCGTTTCCTACCATCAAATTCCAGTCTTCAATTGCAACTAAATTTTTGTCTCCTTTAACTGTGTGAACAGTATTTTTTTCAGTCTCTTTAGCATCTGTGGATCTAGTTGGCAAATAAACATATACTACTGTGGAAGATGTTGGCTGCCTATCTGTCTTGGCTATCATGATGTTCTCACTATCCTATTCATATTAGCTTACCTAATTCTTACTTTCTTACTCCTTATTAAGTGTAATCCTACATTATCATTACTTGATTTTGTATAATAACCCTATATTCACATGACCAGAAGTCCTATTCTTTGTCCCACAGCACTTTGCTAATTCTTAATACCTAACTTCAACCTATTCATTTCCAATTTTATATTCACCAGGCTACCTATCCGATTAAGGGATCCAACATTCCACACATCAAATTGTAGAATGCCAGTTTTTTTTCTCCTGATAACATGCTCCTTACTACTAGTCTCCCAGAGATCATAATGGGTGACCACTTTGGCCCCAAAATATTTTTTTGGAGAGGATCAGATCAGTCAATTATCCATACCATTTCCCATTCATGTACTGAAAAGGCTCTTTCCCCTCTTCAGGAACTGTAGGCTAATGTGGTCTGTCCATGGGGACCCCTCCATTCTGGTTGCACCCACTGTAGGGCTATCTGAATTATGAGGTACACAAGTGATCACATGTGGGAAAGGTCCGTGCTTCATTGGAGTTTTTTTTTAATATACATAAATAAAGTGATCTAAAAGTAATATCCACAACTGTTAATAAGAGTAGATTAGTAGTGTTCATACTTTGTTGTTAATATGCTTCATATTAACTCCTCTTAAGCAGTTGCTTCTGCCTGTTAATGTATAATTGGACTCATTCCACATCATTGAAGGCTGTACCTCAAGGTGGGAGTTACAAAAGATTATTTGTGAATTAATGATTCCTGAAAACAATTTCTATTTCAAGTACCTCATTTGCTGCTTATTTTATGATTTTCTTTTCTAGTCTATGTGAGCACCGAAAGAACATAAGACATGTTTTTCTGTCTATAAATATGTAACGATAATATTATGAAAGTGGTGATTGATACTCATCATACAGAAGAATTCTTAAGTCACATATAGCAAACCTAAAGGGCTGCTATACATTTAAGGTTTCAGACAAAAGGCTTTCTTCGAAATATATTATTGACATTGCTGCAAAAAAATTTTAAATCTCATGTTTCATAGGCAGTAACTATTTCTGTACCAGACTACATGTACTTTTTTGGTTTTGTATGCTGGTTGTAGTGGAATTTTCAAACTCCTTGTTAGTGTAAAAGAGTCAAGTAAAAATTGAATATCTTCATGTTTTTTTAAGTAAATGATAAATGATTTCGCTCTGTTACTCTAGCAGGGAATATCTCTTATGCACTCAATTCTAAGATTCTATCCCATACATTGTTATTTCCAAGTTAAAGTATGTTATTTACTGTATTATTTCATCATCCGCGTTTTGACTCTTCATCTCCTCTTACAGTCAGTTGCTGGTACGTTTCCCACAATTTTAGTTCTTTTTTATAGATAGTACTACACCTACAACTTTATATTATATTATATATCTCTTGCTGTTTTGTAAATAATCATATAATTCATCTTTCTAGAATTAAATTTTCACTCTACAGCGGAGTGTTCGCTCATATGAAACTTCCTGTCAGATTAAAACTGTATGCCGGACCGAGACTCGAACTCGGGACCTTTGCTTTTCGCAGGGAAGTGCCCTACCAACTGAGCTACCCAAGCATGACTCACACCCCGTCCTCTCAGCTTTACTTCTGCCAGTACCTCGTCTCTTACCTTCCAAACTTTACAGAAGCTCTCCTGCAAGGTTCGAGTCTCAGTCCGGCAGACAGTTTTAATCTGCCAGGAAGTTTCATATAATTCATCTTGTTCAATAACTCTCCTCGTAGTATTGGATCGATCATTCTTGTCTCATAGTACCTGTAGCAGTTAATAAATGGATGATTGTGTGTAAAACCTGTTATTTCAGTTCAGGGAAATGTTTTGGTTTATTGAATAAACTCTACTAAAAAAAATCAAAATGATTTGCAAAAGACCTCTAACATAAATAAAGGAGACTTCAGATTTCCTGTGTTTATATTTAGAATATTATTTGTATATGTATGTAATATTAATTTGTTTCACAGTGTAAGGTAAGTTACAGTTTCTGCTTCATTTCTTTTACTTGTGTGTTCATTGTGCTTGCTAATCAAACCAATTTGGACGTCCATTTTCTGCAGGTGAAATCAGTGTGTCAGTGTGTAAAAATATTACATCACCAAAATACTTCAGCAGCCCATTTCCAACAACCAAAATTGTGGCCAGGCAGGATTCCATTGGAATTTTGCGCACATTACAGTTCTCTGGTCAATATTCTGTTTCTGATTGTGGAGGAGTAATACTTGGACCTGAGGCAAATATTACAAGTCCTGGTTACCCTTCACCACCATCCAAAAACATTCATTGTGCATGGGCTGTCACATATCCAGAAGGACAACGGATTAAGGTAAACTTACTCAGATTTTTCATCTTCCCTGTCTTTTTGATGAGTCAAAAATCAATGTAAACTGAGTCAAAAATCAATGTAAACAGTTAAATGCTTCAGCAGATCATGTATGTGTAATAACATTCCAAAGAAATAAATATCTCTTCCTTCCTTACTTTCTCTTCATTTTTCTGTTCCCATTTTTATGCGATTAATCTTGATTTTTTACTGCTATATGTCAAGCAGCAACAAATACCACCATCAAATATTTATTAAATGTGATATTATGAACCTGTTGACAAACCAACAAAGAATTATTCGTAGAATTCAGACAATCTCTTTGAAACATGATGCAAAGCTTTCACATTACAGATTTTCCCCTTTCCTGTTGCTATTTTATAACCTAGAATCTCACATATATAAAACTGATCTTCCCCGAGGTTGGTTTCTACTAGTTTTTCCATTCATCTGTAAACAATCTTAGAAAATAGATTAAGGAAAGGCAAACCTACGTTTCTAGCATTTGTAGACTTAGAGAAAGCTTTTGACAATGTTGACTGGAATACTCTCTTTCAAATTCTGAAGGTGGCAGGGGTAAAATACAGGGAGTGAAAGGCTATTTACAATTTGTACAGAAACCAGATGGCAGTTATAAGAGTCGAGTGGTATGAAGGGAAGCAGTGGTTGGGAAGGGAGTGAGACAGGGTTGTAGCCTATTCCTGATTTTATTCAATCTGTATATTGAGCAAGCAGTAAAGAAAACAAAAGAATAATTCGGAGTAGGAATTAAAATCCATGGAGAAGAAATAAAAACTTTGAGGTTCGCCGATGATATTGTAATTCTGTCAGAGACAGCAAAGGACTTTGAAGAGCAGTTGAACGGAATGGATTGTGTCTTGAAAGGAGGATATAAGATGAACATCAACAAAAGCAAAATGAGGATAATGGAATGTAGTTGAATTTAGTCATGTGATGCTATGGGAATTAGATTAGGAAATGAGACACTTAAAGCAGTAAATGAGTTTTGCTATTTGGGGTGCAAAATAACTGATGATGGTTGAAGTAGAGAGGATATAAAATGTAGACTGGCAATGGCAAGGAAAGCATTTCTGAAGTTGAGTATAGATTTAAGTGTCAGGAAGTCGCTTCTGAAAGTATTTGGTTGGAGTGTAGCCATGTATGTAAGTTAAACGTGGATGATAAATAGTTTAGACAAGAAGAGAATAGAAGCTTTCAAAATGTGGTGCTACAGAAGAATGCTGAAGATTAGATAGGTAGATCACATAACTAATGAGCAGGTATTCAGTAGAATTGGAGAGGAGAGAAATTTGTGGCACATCTTGACTAGAAGAAGGGTTCGGTTGGTAGGGCATATTCTGAGGCTTCAAAGGATCACCAATTTAGTATTGGAGGGCAGCCTGGAGGGTAAAAATCATAGAGGGAGACCAAGAGATGAATACACTGAACAGTTTCAGAAGGATGCAGATTGCAGTAGGTACTGTGAGATGAAGAAGCTTGCACAGGATAGAGTAGCATGGAGAGCTACATCAAACCAGTCTCTGGACTGAAGACCACAACAACAGCAACATAAAACAGACGGTGGTACTCCGTTGGTATTTCCAGTACGGACTACACAGACACTGTACAAAACATAATGATTACTGATTTCCAGGCTCAAATTTTATTTATTGTGACTAACTTGCCTATAGACAGTGAAATGCACACACACATTTAGTCACATAAGCAGGCACACTTCACACACTCATGACCGCCAACTCCGGCAGCTTGGACTGGAATGACAGCCTGGCATTTTCATTGTTTCACTTGTCTATAAATAAGATGAATTCATACTCAGTTACTCATAACATTTCACTGACTTCTACCTCCAGGTTTTATTTTGCGTTTTAGGTGTAGGTCACTAAACATAGTGTTGATTGCTAGCTAAAATTAGCACTGACAAGCAGTCCACCAATGCTGAACAATGTCAATAGACTTTTTTATGTCCTCTAGCAGCCATCAGCCAACATCCTAGGGTCTTCTTAGAAAGCATGTCTAATTCTTGTTATTCTGCAAAGTACTGAAAGCAGGTGGAAGAACCAGAATAGAAAGTAATCTTTTATGTGGAATAGCTTCTTCTTCTTTGTGTTTTTCTACTTTATTCTTTTCAGTTCTGAGATTTGGGTAAAAGTATGATTTTTGTTCATTCCAATCATCTTTTTCTTTGAATTATCAGCACTTGTTTCATACTGTGTGATTTGTTTTTTATGGTTTTTTTTCACTAGTTGGTTGTTATTTATCCTTTGAATGTATTTTTCTGCTTCCATGAGCTTCCTGCATGCTCTCATTAATGTAGAATAATTTTAATTTGATCTTTATTTCACAGTTCATTAATTGGTCTCTCTAAGACTGAGTTACTTGTTCTTGAAAATTTCATCTTGACTAACTATTTTATCTATCTAGTTTACTCATATATGTGAATGTGTGTGTTTCCTTCTCATCCTGTCCAGTAAGTCTCGTCTGACGTGGCGTTCTCCCCATTTCATACACCTCACCACACCTTTTCCTTCAGCCCTCTTCCTTCTCATTCAACCCTAATGCCAGAAGAAGGAGCCACTGGCTCTGAAAGCTTACAAATTTCAGTATCTTTAAAAGTGTGTTCCCCTGCCTTCAGTTGATGAGTAGATTATTTTTTTATCCATCCAATTATATATACTTTAGTCATGCAGCATGATTCACTGATCTATGTTGTACTGAAGTAACTGTTAAATCATGCAAAGTACCAACTGCACTAATGGACACAAGGTTTCAGGTTTAACAATGTTAAAGGGATGACCATGATAAATGAGCCCTGGTGTTGGTCTACATAGATACCATTAATAGTATACTGCAAGGAAAAGAAAACTAACTACTGAATTAAAATCATGGCCCTAGTGAATATAAGTTTATTATAATCATTCTCATTGTGCACAAGTCATATAAAGACATTAATGCTGATCTTAATGAAGCACATGGAGAAAACAACATGAAATGAGATACGATTTGTACTGGGTTAACTTGGCAGAGTTCCAGAAAAGACATCAGGGTTCAGAACTAATTATCAGTCTAATAAATTAATTGCATAAAACATTGCCATGGGTGGATACATGGTGATCGTAGGATTGTACCAAATGGTGAAATGAAAATAGCATGCAAGTATCCTTGCTCGCCAAGTCATGGATGAGTCCTCATGAATTTAAATTACGTGTGTCAAAAAATCCATGAACTTCAGTCAATGCTGCCAGATAATCTTACCATAATCGCTGTGTAGAAAGCTGTGTACAGTGCAAGTGACTCTTCTCTCAATTATCTCTCCTGTCATAATTCAGAGCAGAGTCTTTACCATGAAGATAATTCTCCAGTGAAAATTTTACACCAAATATTGGCCAATAACATAATTGTTAAGGGTCTGTCTGTTGTCTAGCCAAGGAATCTATGAAAAATGATCTCCAATCAGCTGGCTTCCGACCAATGCTGTTTCTAGAGCATTCTGTGTCATGTTCTTACTACACTGATTGCTTTTTCAGTCAATCAGTATAATGTCTTGCCATGCACAAAATTTTCAGAAAGTCACCTTCTAGCTCCCACACTCTTAGACTTTTCAAAAAAAAATGAGCACATCTCCCACTTTTTGGTGGAAGAATTCTGCACCCACGGGGGCTAGTGTTGTTTTGATTTCAACTCGCTTTCACTGGGAGAGAGAAAACACGTTAAACAAGGCAGAATAATGTCTCTTCCTTTGGGAGGGCATGAGATAGGGATCTGTTCAAACTGCTCACCACTCCACCTGTATTCTGAGAATTCATTGAACTGAGTACAATGCCCTCTGCTAAGCATGCTTTTTGCCACCTAGGCCTGGTTGTAAAACTGCCATTTACTGGCTACAGGCAACTCTCCCATAATCCATTATTCTAGCAATTGACTAGATGCATGCTGTGTACACTGGCTGCCTATAGGTCATGGGAATAAATTTGCAGGGACTGACAAAATGAATGGCTCAGATGTGTACCTGCACTACAGTTGACCTCAGCCACTACCCCTCCTCTTGTCAACAGGGGCTGATAAGTCAGTCTCTCTCTGAGGGAGTGTCACTGTAGGGATCTCAGCCTGCAGCCCCTGCTATGACTTATAACTGACTCAAAAGACTGTGGCTCACAGTTGATGTGTACTATTCCACATGTAGAAATTCCTAATCATTATAGAGAAGGTTTATAGATAGGAATAGACGGGTTGACTTTTACAGTCACTGATATCATTACTGTAGTTAGCATCAAGCATAAACTGATTGACAGGAAGATAACTAACTGTGATTAATGGAATTTATGTAATAAATATTAGGTGTGTCAGAATGATGATGGACTGACAACTCTCAATTGTCACGTTTAATTGTTGACTCTGGTGTTCTTTTGTATCTCAGTGTTCTGTGTTTAACACTACAAATAATTTAGCATGTGTGCATTTTGTTGTCCATAATTGTTTTTGTTTTTATAATTGATGTCACAGTGTGAATAGGTGAATCGTATTGTGTGTTATACATTACTCATGAAGAATGTTCTTGAAATTTACTGGAGATAATGGGGGAGAAATTTTAAAGATACAGATCACATACTGTATGAAGTGTTACTTTTGATGTATTGTAGTGTCATAGCCATAAATGGAGAGATGTGCGAATGCTTCTGGCACAGTTGCTGAGGTTAAAGACTACATTGAAGTGGACCTGGGAACAGGGACCACTTGTGTGCAAGATTGGGTTGTGGCAGTGGCTAATCTGCAGGACAATTCAGATAAAAAACACTAAAAGTCACATATTTTATTAAAACAAAAGCAATTGCAATCATAACAACACAGTGCAATAGCCATGTCCCCAGTAAGCACATAGTGCTTGGCCAGGAATGGTGATACAAAGAGGACGCTCATGGGAGATGCCAATGTTTTGGAAGGCTGCCTGAGTACTTGCAGTGGATGACAGTCTCCAGTTGATGGATCTTGCTCCTGTGAGTCATTGCGCATTTCACTAGGGAGCCCATACCAGTGCAGAAGGGTGAGCATTGGTACCACCTAAGTCTCATTTCCTGGGCTCCTGGGCAGGAGTCTGCCTTAAATACTAGGAAACATACATTGTAATATTACTCAGATTGCAGTGTTTTTGCACACAACACTCTCCATTGTCATTCTTTATATGTCATACATGATTCGTGATCCAGTGTTCTTGAATCTGCATTTCAGGGGGTCATTTGGGCAGGTGGCTCTCCATCTAAGATAGGTGAGAGCCGCAAAGAACAAAACCGAGAATTTGTATTGCAACATTCCAGGTCACAGTAGTTGAGCATTGTGTTTCGTGATATTGGTGTGCATGCTGTGGCATCCATTCTGCCGAAAAATGTCCTCGTTGGATTGCTAGGTGCTGCTTCAAGGCAGGACAAATTTTGCACTGGATGCACTCCTAGCAGTTTTTCTGGCCAGTACAACTGTGGCTATATTATGTTTAACCAGGTAATTCCTGTAATGGTGATTGCAGGTGGAATGTCAGTCCCATTATGCCACAAACTTCCCCATTAATTAAGAAACCACTGCAGTGAATTTCTCTTCTCCCATGTGACTAGCCTGCCTCTAGCATTTTGCTACCACCACTATGGTGTTGTACATAGTGTAAACTCAGTTTAGCTCTCTTTGTTGGAAGTAGAGTTGAGGCTCCAGGATGTCATGTGGACAGCTCTGCCTGCCTGTTTTGCCTAGGAACAAGTGAGCTTCATATGTGCCTGTGCTAGTCTGAATTATTTGCGTTAAGCAAATTGTAATCCTTTCCCTCTGACAGTTGTGGAGTGCCTCTGGCACCATTACTCCATGCCTGTTGACCTCCTTGATAACAGCAATATTTCCCCTGTTCTTACCTGTACACATTTTCCTTAGGTTCTTAACCTTAATGGGTGAAGGTAAACGGTGGAATACCTTAACTGCATGTGACCATTAGCAATCAGGAACCAAACCAGCATCTATAGCTGTGCTTGGTGCGTCCTAACTTCCACTCTTGCAATACGGTAGAATAGTGATAAATTTTGCTTGTTTGGCTCCTCAATGAGTCCCAACTCCTGTGGTACCTCCTCCTGTGCCTTCCACAAACTTTCAGATACTTCTCTGGTGCTAAGAGTGCTGAAGTTAACTGTCTGTGTACTGCATTGTGAATGGCTTCGTGAAAACTGATCATTACTCGTGCATCACAAATCCTGTTGGTTAACAATTGCAGTAACCTTTTAATTGTTACCCTGTGTCCAACACATACTCCACTACCTCAGTATTCAATTTCCATAACAAGTGGATATCATTCAATACCTCCTGTTACAAACTTGCCAACTGTAGATTATGCCAGTGCACCATCCTGTTGTTCCCTTTTTTCATTACCTTAATTCTTTCCATGGTACCATTCAGCTCCATGCTGTTTCTGTCATCCACTGTTCCGAACACGGTTTTTAATGTTCTTCCACCAGTTTATAAACAACACCCCTTGCATTGCTGGAATGTATGCTGCACCACATCTGTTGCATGCTGAATTTGCACCCTGTAATCATTCATAGGGCTTGTGCATTTATTGTACTCCTACCACACTTCTATGAATACACTTTTTCTCTCTGTTTCATGTCACAGTGCTGAAGACACATTCTCCAATATCCTCACCTCATTTCTCATCTCCCTTGCATTAAAAACTATTGTCAAAGTCCATTAATGAAGGGTGGTACCCACATCCTCTTGTCCAGTAAACAGCACTCTGCTTTCCAGTCACTGATCTTGCAGGGCCCCCCCACTCCATCCTCAGTGAACAGGCAAAGCACTGCCATGATTAGGACTCCTCACATCCTCAACTCCGACACTCCGCAATCTCATTGTTGTCACGTAACTCACTTCTTACACATACATTGACAATAACCCCAGACATAAAACTACAATAACTGTGGCACACAAAAACTTATTTTGTACCATGCTGCTTCCTGATAGCAAAATTTTCCAAACAACCACCAGTACCACAGCAGTGGTGATTTATAAAGAGAAGGGACATAACTTTATAAAATTTATAAACCAGAGGCAGAGGAAATTAAAGTATATAACAACAATTAATTACTGGATACTACATGTCAAAATTTTATGAAAATGTGATGAAATTTTTTTAAACCCCTTGTGTACTGCCCACAAAGAAAGCTGGAATGCCCAGTAGTGGGTGATAGAGACCAAATTGATTACCACTGCTCTACACTTAAATAATCACATTTCAGCATAATACAAAATACACACACAGGTCACATAGCATCTTCGTATCCACCCCTTTTCTCACTTCCTTTCTCCTTTTTCTTTGCTGTGGGTATTCATATTAATGGCAATAAATCTTGAGCACCTTTAAATGGCTGTAGGCATCCAGCGTGAACTGTCATTGTAGATGACAACTGAAGCTTGATGTTGACTGGTAATGTTGTTTCTATCACATGGCACAATCCCTTTTAACTTGTTCCAAACTTTTTATTTTTTGCGGTATAAGGGTTTGACAACATTACCAGTTGCCCTACCCTACAATGCGACAATTTCTCAGCGTATTTCTGCACTACCTCTTGTCATTTTAGTGCTTTGCTGTTTGTCCTCTGTGCATGCCTCCACACCTCTCTTAGTATTTTGGAGAAATTGCGAACCAGCTCTCAATTCCTACCAATTTCCAGTATATCATTAGCAAATGGTGAAGTTATCTTTCTCGCATATACCACCAAATAGGGGATTAGTGGAGTACTAAAGTGAAATTTTGAGATTAGGCTACCATGACAAATGTACTCCAATAATTATGGTGATTGTTTACATAGCAGCATCACATTCTACAAGTAGTATTATGCACATGCTCTGTTCTTCCATTAGTTTGTGGGTGCAGTGGACTAGTCCTTAATTTCCAAATACTCCACAATCCACCATAAGGTGCGTGGCGGAGGGTACCTCATACCATAACTAGCATCTTCTGTCAATGTTCCACTCCCAAACAGAACGAGGGAAAAATGGCTGCCTGTATGCCTCTGTACGAGCCCTAATCTCTCTTATCTTATCTTTGTGGTCTTTCTGCTAAATATAAGTTGGCGGCAGTAAAATTGTACTGCAGTCAGCCTTGCTGGTTCTCCAAATTTCCTTGGTAGCGATTCACAAAAGAACACCTCCTTTCCTCCAGAGACTCCCACCCGAGTTCCTGAAGCATTTCTATAACATGCATAATGATCAAACCTACCAGTAACAAATCTAGCCCACCTCTGAATTGCTTCTATGTCCTCCTTCAATCTGACCGGATAGGGATCCCTAACGCTTGAGCAGTATTCAAGAATATGTTGTATTAGTGTTTTATAAGTGGTCTTCTTTACAGATGAACCACATCTTCCCAAAATTCTACCAATGAACTGAAGACAACTATCCGCCTGCCCTACAACTGCCATTACATGCTTGTCCCACTTCATATCGCTCTGCAATGTTACGCCCAAATATTTAATCGATGTGACTGTGACAAGTGCTACACTACTAATGGAGTATTCAAACATTATGGGATTCTTTTTCCTATTCATCTGCATTAATTTACATTTATCTGTATTTAGAGTTAGCTGCAATTCTTTAAACCAATCACAAATCCTGTCCAAGTCATCTTGTATCCTCCTACAGTCACTCAATGACGACACCTTCCCGTACACCACAGCATCATCAGCAAACAGCTGCACATTGCTATCCACCCTATCCAAAAGATTATTTATGTAGATAGAAAACAACAGCAGACCTACCACACTTCCCTGGGTCACTCCAGATGATACCCTCACCTCCGATAAACACTCACCATTGAGGACAACACACTGGGTTCTATTACTTAAGAAGTCTTCGAGCGACTCACATATTTGGGAACCAATGACATATGCTCGTACCTTAGTTAATACTCTGCAGTGGGGCACCGAGTCAAATGCTTTCCAGAAGTCAAGGAATATGTCATCCGTCTGATACCCTTCATCCGTGGTTCGCAAGATATCATGTGAAAAAAGGGCGAGTTGCGTTTCGTAGGAGGGATGCTTTCTAAAGCCGTCCTGATGCATGGACAGCAACTTCTCTGTCTCAAGGAAATTCATTATATTCAAACTGAGAATATGTTCGAGAATCCTGCAACAAACCGATGTTAAGGATATTGGTCTGTAATTTTGAGGATCCATCCTTCTACCCTTCTTATATACAGGTGTCACCTGCTCTTTTTTCCAGTCACTCAGGACTTTATGGTGGGCAACATATTCACGATAAATACAAGCTAAGTAAGGACCCAGTGCAGCAGAGTACTCTCCGTAAAACCAAATTGGAATCCCATCAGGACCTGGTGATTTATTTATTTTCAACCCATTCAACTGCTTCACAACCCCAGGGATGTCTATCACTATGTCCTCCATATGGGAATCTGTACGAGACTCAAATGGTGGTATGTTTGTATGATCCTCCCACGTGGAAGATTTCTGAAATGCTAGATTTAAAATTTCAGCTTTTGTTTTGCTGTCTTCTGTTGTCAGGCCAGACTGATCAGTGAGTGACTGGATGGAAGCCTTCGAGCCGCTTACCAATTTTACATAAGACCAGAATTTCCTTGAGTTTTCAGCAAGATCTTTTGCTAAGGTATGACGGTGGTAGTGATGGTATGCTTCGCGCATCGCTCTTTTTACAGCAGCATGAATCTCTAATAACTTTTACCTGTCTTCATTCTCCCAATCTTTCTTGTACCACAAGTGCAACTGTCTTTGCTTCCTGGGCATTCTCTGAATTGCGCTGTTAAATCATGGTGCGTCTTTTCTGTCCGTAACCCACTTTTTCAGCACATACTTCTCCAATGCGGGATTTAAAATGTGTTTTAAATTTGCCCATAATTCTTCCACATCCATCATACCGGAAGCAAATGAAGTCAATTCATTTACTAAGTGGGATGCCAACAACTGCTTATCTGCTCTTTCTAGTAAGAATACTCTCCTAGCCTTCTTGACTGACTTTTTAACCTTTGTAACCATAGTTGTAATGACAACCTCATGATCACTAATCCCTGTATCAACACTGACGCCGTCGATGAGGTCTGGTCTGTTCGTGACTACCAGATCTAAAATATTTCCGTTATGTGTTGGCTGTTGATTTAGCTGCTCAAGACTGTTTTCGGATAATGTGTTCAAAAGTAATTCACAAGACGGCTTGTCTGTGCCACCTGTAATGAAGTAGGTTGAAGTCGCCTCCAACTAATATAGCTTGATCCAGGTACTTCTGCGATACAGAGTGTAGACTCCCTTTGAATGATTATAGAACTGTCATGGTGGAACCTGGTGGCCGGTAATAAAACCCAACAATTAACTTTATTCCTCCCAGCCCTGTTAAACATGTCCAGATAACTTCACAATCACACTCTACTTCGACCACAGTAGACACAATATTTTTGTCAACTGCAATGAAGACACCACCTCGTACAGTGTCTAATCTGTCTTTCTGATACACGTTCCTACCTTCACTAAATATTTCAGAACTTCCTATCTCAGGGTTCAGCCAGGTCTCAGTTCCGAGAATAATTTTCATGCCACACGCTTCCTAGAGGGCAGTATATTCAGGAACTTTATTCTGAACACTCTGAAAATTTACTGCTAATATCTTGATAGGGTCTTTACACTGAGCACGTCCTGATTTCCCTGCCTGCACGTTGACTGGTGAGTGTTCATCAGGACACCTCGCACTACTGCCTAGCCTGAAAAACCCCATGTGCATGCCACAAGTACTCTGCTACCCGAGTAGCCACTTCCTTTGTGTAGTGCACCTCTGACCTATCTACAGGAGTCCTACAATTCCCCACCCAATTGCGCAAGTCCAGAAATCTGCAGCCAAGACTGTCAAAGAGTCGACGAAGCCTCTGCTTGATACCCTCCACTCGGCTCCAAATCAAAGGACCCCGATCCACTCTGGAAATGATGCTGCAAATAGAGAGCTCTGCTTGCACCCCGTTTGCGAGGCCAGTGGTCTTCACCAAATCTGCTAGCCGCTTGTATGAGTGGAGGATCACCTCAGAACCCAAGCGACAGGCATCATTGGTGCCGACGTGAGCAATTACTTGCATCAAATGACACAGTTGTGTCGTGTCTGACATGGAATTTGTCACTTGATCTGTTATTACTGCCAAATTTGAACAACCAGTTGTTGGCCATGACTTCTGCCACCATAGTTGCTTAACGATTCGGAATGGTGATCACTTCCACATGCCATGAGAAGCAGTTAATAATCATTGAAATGAAACTGTTTCCACTGGAGTAGTGTTAATTCGATGTAGGCTATCCATTCTTATCATTTCAAATGGCCTAGTTACCTCTGATAAGAATTGTGATTTCACTTGCCTATGGTTCATGTCCACTTACTGTGCACATTGTACACTAGCTATACTTATTAGTCCACTTTGTCATCTCAGTTCAACAGTACTGTTCTTCCACCCTCCAATTTGTTGTCCTCTGACCTCCATGCTCAGGTAGCATGTTGTATGTTTCCCTTAATGATTCTTCCTCAAACTTAACTGGTACTACCACAAGTGTGCCGAACCTAGTTGACTTTAATGAAAGGCTGTCACACACGCTGAACTGCAGTTGTGTTATGTACAGCTTACAATCATTATCAGTGACTTGAACTGCTTGCCATTCAAAAAGACCATGGCTCAGTGCCTGTACTACTGTTACATTCCTGTTCATGTCATCTGTATTACCGTGCATCTTTCCTGGCTTATGCACAGCTTCATAATCCAATTCACACAAACTCAACACCCACCTTGTGGGCCTGGTAGAAGGGTCCTTCAAACCTAATAACCATTTTAGAGCTGCACAGTTGGTTAAAACTTGAATTTCTTCCGACAAAGATAACAATGAAAATACAGAATTCCATACATTAAGCTGAACATTTCTTCTGGGCTCAATGTCAGAGCTTCTTCCAACCCCGTCATGTGGTTTGACACTCCTTGGTCTACTTGAATTTCACACCTTTTTCAATAGCTGTTTGAGTGGCCTGCAATATCTGCAAACCACTTGATGAATCTCCAGTAATCATTGGAGACCCACACAAATGTCTGTAGCTCCTTACTTGTCTTAAGAACAGGAGAATCCTATACTGCTTGTACCAACCTTAGGTCCTTTGTTATCCCTTCTTAACTAATTACATGCCATACCCAACTTTCTCCAAGGAAAATGACACTTCTCTGTGGTTAACATAATATGTGCAATACATTACCTTTTAAAAACATCTCTTAATCATTGTATATGGTCTTCCACATCCATCAAGAACACAATTATATCATCAAGGCACACCAATCTCTGATGAAGTTTCAACCCTCTCAGTACCCCATCCATCAAGTACCAAATGTTGCTGGGGTCTGCAGATGCTGTCTTCAGCTGGTCCCCTGAACCTCTAACTGATGTTACCCACTCCTTACATCCCCAGTAGAGAAGTACTGGCACTGTCCTAGTTACCAGTGGCCACCATGATGTTGAGTATTGGGTACACATCTATCATCGTTTTACTATTAAGATATTGATAGTCACAGCAGAATGTGTGTTTTGGGTTCTTGTTTAAGGAAATTCTCCATAATTGGCTGTAAATGTCAAGGTATATGGCACTGTTTCTGATATCATGATGTTTCATTTCTGTTGGAATTTGGTATTATCTCACAGGCGTCTCTGGAAACAGACTTTGAGGATAAAATAAATCGTCGAATTCCAATAGCAACTTCTTCATCTCTATCTTTTTCATTCCTTCCAGATGCTCCACCATCTCAAGTAGCATATGCAGTTTTAGTGACAGCCTGTGTCTAACCATGGTTCACATTTGGCATGTCCTTATCATCTTCCTCTAGAATGACTAAATTCATTACTAACAGTCGCTTTGTTAATTTTATTTCAACAGTGTCAAAATTTTGTAAATTCACAGGTAACATTTTTCCGTCTCTCTCCCAAACAACATGATGTCTCCAGTACATTGTTCTCCTCTAGTGGTTCTTTTATACACAACATATCGACAGGCAACTTAGGTTTCAAACACAACCAAAGAAACTTTCCAGTGCCCTCTGGCTTAATATCATGCTAATCAAGACTTAGTGATTTTGTACGCAATTCAGTCGATTTGTCCCTAAGTTAGATGAACCTCGCTACAATACTCCACAGTTTCCCCTAGTCAGAATATCATCCCTCTAAGTTCCATCATATGTCACTGAAGGCCAATTACAAAGTGTGCAATAATGATGGCAAAAAGTCGAATTATCCTTCAAAAAAGTGCGAGATGAGTTCTTGAACAATTTAACAGATAATTGGTTTTCTGTGGAAAAGTTGAAGCACTTGTATTCAGCCAGGTAACCCACAAAATGTTCGATGCACAGTAGTAAAATTTATAATCATGCTTGTCAGAAATATTTAGCTGCTGCAATTTAATCTGTGCTCTTAGAATCCTGCCTAACCACTCCCTCAGGGCAGGGGGGACAGCAAAAACAATTTGATGATCAGTGTTATATGTAAAAGCTTAACTTTTATTGTAGCTACACTTTATGTATATAACTTAAACCATTAATTTTTTTGTGTTTGTGCTACTTAACAGTTATGCTGCTATTGGCTGACTACATCATGTGTCCTGAATATATTCTGTCATTGACTGATGAAATTATGTGACATGGGTTATGATTGGCTGACAGTTTCAGTTCCTCAAAAGCTATTGTGCTGTATTTCGTGGAATTCATATTCATACTTTTGTAATAAGGAAATATGCGGTGAACAGTGTTGCTGCACATCAAAGATCATTCCAAAACATGTTGCCTTTGGCTAGGTTTCTTTTCCTAAATTGGTGAGAAGTTTTATGATAGTGTATAAAACGTTTACATTCAGAGGACTGACAAGTTTTACAGCTCTGAGGGAAATATATTGGCACTTAACATGAAAAAAAGTATACTTTCTCCCATAAAAAGTGTGTTTTCACTGAGGAAAAAGTGTGTTTTTAGCCAGGAAATCCAGAAAAACTCTGTAAAATTTTTATCTTGTCCACATTTACACCCTGGTCATGTAACATAAATTAGGCCTTAACTTATGTTAATATCCTCTGTCTCAGACTTTCTTCTCAGTAACTATTCCTTTCTTAACTCCCTTTTAGTTTTCTGTAGCTTTTATTTTCTGACCTGTCGATCCCACCCACCTTCATCATGTACAGTGAACTTAGCTTTCCACTCTTATTAACTCATACATAATGTTTGACTGTCATCTGTGTCTTGGGAATTACCCTATCTTCCATCTTTAAGCTCTCAGCCTTTCCTTCTCAGTCCATCTAAGAAGTCTCTACTGACTTGGAATTTCAGGCAACTTTTTCAAATTTTGCCCATTTCCTAAACCTCACCAGTCCTTTTCCTTCAGCCCTCTTCCTTCCCCTTCATCCCTTTTGCCAGAAGAAGGAACCACTGGCTCTGAAAGCTTGCAGATTTCAATACCTCTATATGTTTGTTTTTTCTCCTGCCACCACTTGATGAGTAGATTTATTTGTTGCTTGTTGCGAACCAGTTTATGCTACTCTGTGGCAGTCAATTTTTTTTTTTTCATTTTACTAAATTAAATTACATAAAAAATTGAATGTGGGTTATGCAGTGTAGAATATGATTAAGCTAAATAATAAAATGATTTCTTCTGCATCCACTGCTCTGCAGCCCACAGTGTAACATTGTCATCTTGATTAAGAAATTAAATAATAGTTTCATTATCATTGAAATTGTGTCGTGTTAATTACCACCCTGAGCAGCACACATTTTAAAATTTCCTTGTTTGCATAGAATAATGTTAACCGTAACAGAGAGCCCACACAGGCAATCATCTAAAACCACAGTAAAATTATTTTCAGTACATCATCACTGTCAGTGTTCTGCCAAAAGGCAGGTTTTCACATGGTAACGTTCCATGGTTTCCTGTCTTCTGCCATCCTCTTCAGGTCCGAGTAATTCCCTTTATGTCACCTATTAACTTGTTTCTCCTACTTCCTCTCAACCTCGTCACAAGAACTACTCTTTCAAGATAGCTGTTAGCAAGCACATCCATCTCAACAAATGTACCATCCATTTCTTCTTCCTTTCTCTTACAACCTGCAACAGTCTTCTCCAATCACCAACTCTTTCCAGCAGTCTTTCATTACTCACTTACCAAGTATTTTCCTCAGACCTTTCTCTAGTTTGCCACATAATGATTTCATGGTTCTGTTGAATGCCTCCTTTGCTAAAACAATGTGCATTTTCACCTCCTGGTTGCATCCCAAGTCCTCAGTGGTCATTTTCCCAAGACATTTAAATGCTCTTACTTGACTAATAATAACTTGTCATATCTTAATATTTTCCAGCATCTCCTTCATTTGCCAATTGCCATACTCTTTGTTTTTTATGTATTGATACGCATTCCATATTCCACACAAACCTCATTCAGATCATTTTATTTACAGTTTGTTCATTATCTGCCACTAATAGTGAGTTATCAGCAAATCTTATACATTCTGCCCTCTTTCCACCAATACATACTCCGCTTTTCCCATCTAAGCTGTTTGCAATAATCTCATCCATGTATAAATTGAGCAATAAAAGGTAGAGGAAACAACCTTGTTTAATACTGCTTCCAATGCTATTTCCTTCTGACATTTCATTTTGAATCCTTATTCTTACTTACTGTTGTAAATATAGATTCTGTGCCATTGTTTCTGCTTCAAGTCTACTCCTTTTATCTTCAAAATATACATCAGTTTCTTCCATTGTACTATGTTGAAAGCTTTTTCCATGTCAGTATAAGCAGCATAAATTTTTCTGCCTTTCAATATACCTTTCCCCTATGATTCTTGACAGGTCAGTAGTATCTTTGTTCCTTTTCATCTTCTAAATCTGAGCTGTTTCTCCCCAGTTCACCTATCCATACATAAGTGTAGTAGCTGGATTATTATGCAACACTTCAGGTCCTGTCATCATTTTCTTGTTACATGATGAGAGCATTATGAACGTTACTCTCCAGTAGGAGAAGGACTCATCTTTCTACACACAGTGATTTACCATGCAGTGCTTGGTTTAGTGTGATTAATTCCTGGTTATAACATGTGCATTTATGGTTGTGTAAAATTCTGAAGCTTTAAATGTGATGTTTAGAAAACTGTGGCAATCAAAATTATGTGTTAAGCATAAACTCTGAAGGTGAGATGCACAAAATTGTGGGGTATGCCATTGTGTAGTCTACAATTTTATATATATTAGCTTTACAACTTAGTCTGCTATTTTCACACTTGCAGAAATAATAATCTAATCCTGTAATGAATCAACTTACATTTACAAAAACAGAGTAGCTTAGTGGAGTGACATGTAGCACTGCCCGTACCAGCAAAAGTAAGATCAACGAGCAAAACAGCTGCATCTGCAGTGAGACATGTCATCTGGTGATGTTCAACATTAATCATCATTTATGGGATACATTTGTGACTCCATGTGTATTATATCAAATTACCCATCTCAGCTTCATTTACATCACTTTGGGGGTTTTAGATGTTAATAAAATTCGCCCTAGAATGAGATTTTCACTCTGCAGCGGAGTGTGCGCTGATATGAAACTTCCTGGCAGATAAAAACTGTGTGCCCGACCGAGACTCGAACTCGGGACCTTTGCCTTTCGCGGGCAAGTGCTCTACCATCTGAGCTACCGAAGCACGACTCACGCCCGGTACTCACAGCTTTACTTCTGCCAGTATCCGTCTCCTACCTTCCAAACTTTACAGAAGCTCTCCTGAGAACCTTGCAGAACTAGCACTCCTGAAAGAAAGGATATTGCAGAGACATGGCTTAGCCACAGCCTGGGGGATGTTTCCAGAATGAGATTTTCACTCTGCAGCGGAGTGTGCGCTGATATGAAACTTCCTGCCAGATTAAAACTGTGTGTCCGACCGAGACTCGAACTCGGGACCTTTGCCTTTCGCGGGCAAGTGCTCTACCATCTGAGCTACCGAAGCACGACTCACGCCCGGTACTCACAGCTTTACTTCTGCCAGTATCCGTCTCCTACCTTCCAAACTTTACAGAAGCTCTCCTGCGAACCTTGCAGAATTAGCACTCCTGAAAGAAAGGATATTGCGGAGACATGGCTTAGCCACAGCCTGGGGGATGTTTCCAGAATGAGATTTTCACTCTGCAGTGGAGTGTGCGCTGATATGAAACTTCCTGGCAGATTAAAACTGTGTGCCCGATCGAGACTCGAACTCGGGACCTTTGCCTTTCGCGGGCAAGTGCTCTACCATCTGAGCTACCGAAGCACGACTCACGCCCGGTACTCACAGCTTTACTTCTGCCAGTATCCGTCTCCTACCTTCCAAACTTTACAGAAGCTCTCCTGCGAACCTTGCAGAACTAGCTCTCCTGAAAGAAAGGATATTGCGGAGACATGGCTTAGCCACAGCCTGGAGGATGTTTCCAGAATGAGATTTTCACTCTGCAGCGGAGTGTGCACTGATATGAAACTTCCTGGCAGATTAAAACTGTGTGCCCGACCGAGACTCGAACTCGGGACCTTTGCCTTTCGCGGGCAAGTGCTCTACCATCTGAGCTACCGAAGCACGACTCACGCCCGGTACTCACAGCTTTACTTCTGCCAGTATCCGTACCGGGCGTGAGTCATGCTTCGGTAGCTCAGATGGTAGAGCACTTGCCCGCGAAAGGCAAAGGTCCCGAGTTCAAGTCTCGCTCGGGCACACAGTTTTAATCTGCCAGGAAGTTTCATATCAGCGCACACTCCGCTGCAGAGTGAAAATCTCATTCTGGAAACATCCCCCAGGCTGTGGCTAAGCAATGTCTCCGCAATATCCTTTCTTTCAGGAGTGCTAGTTCTGCAAGGTTCGCAGGAGAGCTTCTGTAAAGTTTGGAAGGTAGGATACGGATACTGGCAGAAGTAAAGCTGTGAGTACCGGGCGTGAGTCGTGCTTCGGTAGCTCAGATGGTAGAGCACTTGCCAGCGAAAGGCAAAGGTCCCGAGTTCGAGTCTCGGTCGGACACACAGTTTTAATCTGCCAGGAAGTTTCATATCAGCGTACACTCCGCTGCAGAGTGAAAATCTCATTCTGGAAACATCCCCCAGGCTGTGGCTAAGCCATGTCTCCGCAATATCCTTTCTTTCAGGAGTGCTAGTTCTGCAAGGTTCGCAGGAGAGCTTCTGTAAAGTTTGGAAGGTAGGATACGGACACTGGCAGAAGTAAAGCTGTGAGTACCGGGCGTGAGTCGTGCTTCGGTAGCTCAGATGGTAGAGCACTTGCCCGCGAAATGCAAAGGTCCCGAGTTCGAGTCTCGGTCGGGCACACAGTTTTAATCTGCCAGGAAGTTTCATATCAGCGCACACTCCGCTGCAGAGTGAAAATCTCATTCTGGAAACATCCCCCAGGCTGTGGCTAAGCCATGTCTCTGCAATAACCTTTCTTTCAGGAGTGCTAGTTCTGCAAGGTTCGCAGGAGAGCTTCTGTAAAGTTTGGAAGGTAGGAGACGGATACTGGCAGAAGTAAAGCTGTGAGTACCGGGCGTGAGTCGTGCTTCGGTAGCTCAGATGGTAGAGCACTTGCCCGCGAAAGGCAAAGGTCCCGAGTTCGAGTCTCGGTCGGGCACACAGTTTTTATCTGCCAGGAAGTTTCATATCAGCGCACACTCCACTGCAGAGTGAAAATCTCATTCTGGAAACATCCCCCAGGCTGTGCCTAAGCCATGTCTCCGTAATATCCTTTCTTTCAGGAGTGCTAGATCTGCAAGGTTCGCAGGAGAGCTTCTGTAAAGTTTGGAAGGTAGGAGACGGATACTGGCAGAAGTAAACCTGTGAGTACCGGGCGTGAGTCGTGCTTCGGTAGCTCAGATGGTAGAGCACTTGCCCGCGAAAGGGAAAGGTCCGGAGTTTGAGTCTCGGTCGGGCACACAGTTTTAATCTGCCAGGAAGTTTCAAAATTCGCCCTGTCTAGTGCTAGGTAACGTGATGCACAAGCAAACAGTTATGAGTGGCTGCATGTCTGCGCCAAGAAAAGTATTGTCATCTACTATAATCAGTCCATAAACTATTTGCAAGATTGAATAAACCAAGCATGTTGGTAGGAATGGATGACCATGGAGGCCAGATGCACAATATATATCTATGTTCACTGCTGCAAGCAGCACTTTGTAGGAGATCTCATCTGGAAATCCAGGATTTATCACTGATAAACTTTTTTTTCTATAAAAATAATTTTCTTGATGGTTTATGCAGCAGAATACAATCTTTCTTGGATTTCTGTCATCTATACTATTTGCTTATTGAAGGGCCTTCACAACACATCTGTGGTCTCTGCAAATTCACTGTGGTATGATGGCTGTAAAACACCATTATTTATTCATCGTCAGTGTACATGTAAGCCCCTTCCATGACTGCTCTGAGGTGAAGAATCATTTGTGTGGCGCACTTTCTTACCGTACCTCAGCTCTTTCAGCTTCTATGTATAGAGACATGTGGAAGATATCTTGTAAGTGAAGCCCACCTGAGGCCTGTCAGTTCCGGTATGGCACATTCATGCTGCCTGTAATGGTGTTGGCTGAAAGCTGATGTATTTAAACAAGTGGAGAAGTTCACACTGCAGGTTGTGCAAAGTACCTCAAGTTACCTATGTGACAACTCAGGTTCCTCCTCTAGGATGCACATCATGGTTTCATCCCCTGGAAAATACTATGTACAGTAAATAAAATCATCTCCAACTTCTTCAAAATAGTTTTCCTGAACATATGTTTGTCCAACCTCAGCTTTGTTCATTATTCTCTGAGATACTGTCTTCCACAGTTTTTCCATACTGTTTAGTTTTGTACATTATACATCTTCCAGCTGACATATGCTGATGAGCTGCATCATTGTGACCATCTACTGAATATCATGTTTGTCCACCATCAGAATCCAGTACAGCAGCGGTTCTGAATGGTGTGTATTAAGTAAATCCATGGTAGGTTTCCAGAGAGAAGTGGTACCATATTTCTTCACACTGGTCACATAATACCTGTAAATTATGAGCTGGTAGTTTGTGGGCACAGAATTTGTCCCAGATGTATTTAATTGAGTTCACATGAGGTGAATTTGATAGCCAATACGTCAATGTGTGTTTGCTATCAAGTTCCATGTAGCACTGTAGCCCTTCTAGTCTTATAACATAGACAGTTATCATGCTGGAAGATGCCATTGCAGTTGGGGAAGGCATCTAGCATGAACGGTTGAGGTGAATGTCCCTCATACCATAATATTACATCCTTCAGCCTGCATCCATGGTGTTGGCTATAGTTCACCTGAATGATGGTGCATCCAGACATGATCATCAACCTAGTGTACAAGAAATGTGGTTCATCAACCAGGCAAATACAAAAGGTTAGAGGTCTATTAATCATTGACAGTTCAAATGTACGGTGAATGATGGTACCTTTTCACCAGGTGTACCCAGTGTGTATGCCTGGGTGCCTCATTTGACATGTGGAAGAGGCTATTTCAGCAGCCATTCAGGGAACAGGCTGCGACCAACTGCAGATTGTGGTGCATGTTGGAACAAATGATGCCTGTTGTCTAGGCTCCAAAGTCATTCTTGGGTCATTCTAGCAACGGACAGAGAAAGTTAAGAATACCAGCCTTGTATGTGGAGTTTCAATGAAGCTCACAATAGGTAGCATTGTCTCCAGGACAAATTGTAGCCCTGTGGTTCTGAGTTGAGTGGAAGGACTGAACCAGAGACTTCAAAGTTTCTATGACAAGCTAGGCTGTGACTTCCTGGACTTGAGAGCTGTAAGGCCGCCTAAATAGGTCAGGTGTGCACTACACATCACAGGCTGGCACTCAGCTAGCTGATGGTGTGTGGGATGCACTGAAGGGTTTTTAGATTAGGTGATGCACCATCCTATCCAGATAACAATAGTTGTAGTAAACCCAGAAGTGTCAGTATAATATTAAAAGAAATGCCTTCCTGGGGTGAGAGTATTAAAATTCTAATGGTAAACTGTCAAAGCATTCTCAACAAGGTGCCAGAGTTTGAAGTGCTCATGAAAAGTAGTGAAGCTCACAGAATACTAGGTGTAGAAAGCTGGTTGAAACCTGAAATTGATAGCAGTAAGATCTTTGGGGAAAATTTAAGTATATATTGAAAGGATAGCCAAATGGCAAATTGAGGTGGTGTATTTGTCACAGTAGACAAAAAACCCAGATCCACCGAGATAGAAATTGAAGCTGCATATGAGATTGTCTGGGCAAGACTCAATATCAGGGGTGGGCATAAAATGATTATTCGATCCCTGAAAATGTCAGAGAAAACCTGAGTTCACTTGTTCTCAAGTTCCCCAATCATACTCTGATCTTTTGTGGAGACTTTAATCATCCAACAGTTAATTGGGAAAATTACAATTTTGTTAGTGTGAAACTTTACTAAATGCCTTCTCTGAAAACTACCTAGAACAAATAGTTAGGAACCTACTCCAGATGGAGATATATTGTATCTAATGGCAACAAACAGATCTGATCTCTTTGAGGATTTCCACATCAAAACTGGTTTCAGTGACTATGGCGGGGTTGTGGCAACAATGATTACCACAGTACAAAGGAAAACTAAAACAAACAGAAAGATATACATGTTCAGTAAACTAGATAAAAATTCAGTAATGTCATATGTCAATGAGGAACTTGAAACTCTTGGTACAGGTCAGGAGCATGTAGAGGAACTTTGGTCCATGTTTAAAAGAATAGTTGATCACACACTGGATAGGTATGTAGCCAGTAGAACAGTTCATTGTGGGATGGAACCGCCATGATATACAGTCACTGTAAAGAAACTTCTAAAGAAACAGAGATTAGTGCACAGTAGGTTGAAAACAAAGTGGAGATATGCTGAATGAAACACGTTTGGCTGTCAAGAGATGGCAGCAAAGGAAAAGCTGAAATGCTTAACTCCATTTTCAAATGTTCCTTTGCAAAGAAAAGCCCAAGAGAACTGCCCCAATTTAATCCTTGTACCACTGAAAAATGAACGAAATAAGTATTAGTGTCAGTGGTGTTGAAAAATAGCTGAAATAATTAAAATTGAACAAAGCTCTAGATCCCGGTGGAATCCCTGTCAGATTCTATACTGAATTTGCAGCTGAGTTAGCCCCTATTCTCACTATAATCTATTGTAAATCCCTCAAACAAAAAACTGTGACCAGTTCTTGGAAAAAGTCATAGCTCACACACATCTATAAGAAGGGTAGTAGAGTCACAAAACTACTATCCAATATCCTTGACATCAGTTTGTTGTAGAAACTTAGAACATATGCTGAGTTCAAACACAATGAGGTATCTTGAAGATAACGGCCTTCTCAATGCCATTCAGCATGGTTTTCAGAAACATCGATCATTTGAAACCCAACTCACACTTTTCACACATGACATACTGCAAGCTTTGGATCAAGGTAACCAGGTAGATGCAGTGTTTCTGTTTTCTGAAAAATCATATGACTCAGTGCCACACCTGCACTTATTGTCAGAAGTACGATCATATGGGTTATCAAGTGAAATTTGTGAGTGGATCGAGGACTTTTTGGTAGGGAGGACATAGCATGTTACCTTGGATGGAGAGTCATCGTGAGACGTAGAAGTAACTTTGGGCATGCCCCACAGAAGTGTGTAGAGACCCTTGCTGTTCATGTTGTGTATTAATGATTTTGCAGTTAAATCGGTCTTTTTGCAGATGATGCAATTATCTATAATGAAGCACTATCTGAAAGAAGCTGCATAAATATTCAGTCAGATCTTGATAAGATTTCAATGCAGTGCAGAGGTTGGCAACTTGCTCTAAATGTTCACAAATGTAAAATTTGTCACTTCAAAAAACAAAACAAAAAGAAAAACAAAAAAACAGTATCCTATTACTATAATATCAGTGAAACACTGTTGGAATCGGATAGCTCATACAAGTACCTGGGTGTAACATTTAGTAGGGATATGAAGTGGAAGATTGCATAGGTTCAGTCAAGGGTAAAGCAGGTGGTAGACTTTGGTTTATTGGTAAAATTCTGGGCAAGTGCAATTGGTCTACAAATTAGATTGCTTACTAATCACTCATGCGACCCATTCTAGAATATTGCTCAAGTGTGTGGGACCCATACCAGATAGAACTAACAGGGGGTATTGAATGTAGAATGTTGAAGAGAAGAGCAGCACAAATGGTCACAGGTTTGTTTAATAAATGGGAAAGTGTCACAGAGGTACCGAAGGAATTGAAATGGAAAATCCTTGAAGACAGGCATAAACTCTCCCAAGAAAGTCTGTTAACAAAGTTTAAAGAACCAACTTTAGATGATTACTCTAGGAATATACTACAGCCCCCTTCATATAGCTCACACAGGGATTGTGCGGTTAAGATTAGAATAATCACTGCTGGCAAGGAGGCACTTAAACAATCATTCTTCTCACACTACATACTTGAATGGAACAAGAAGAAACCCTAGTATCTGGTACAATGGGATGTACCCTGTGCCATGCACTTCATGATGATTTGCAGAGTGTAGATGTAGATTAGTAAATAAATTCATTCAGGAAATGGAGTATGTATTTTATTGAAACAATGATACTGAATTTAACCATAAATGTTGGGAGTATTTTATTTCATCCTCTGATGCTGTTATTCAAACTCCGGTGAATTAATCCTCCTGTCCATCTAAACAAAGGATTGTTAGAAAGCACCGAGGTTTGGAGGTTCTGCAGATGACTTCCCAATACATATGATCTAGATGTCGGAAAAGAAAACGTCTGTGTATTCTAAATTTCACGTACTGGAATGTAGATTCCAACATGTAACAGAAGTACTGCAGCATGGATTGTGCAGATCTTTGTAAGGTTTGTTGATATTTAGAATGTCAGTAAGATGACCACTCTTAAAATGACTCACGTGCCTTTTTCAATCACCAGTGTCTCGGAAACTCTTATATTAAGTGAAGAATTTTAAGTAATTTATGTGCTGCTTCAATATTTAGCTTTATATTCTACCAAAATTTTCCTCTTTCTTCACTCAAAAAATTATTGACTTTTGTTAATACCTTGAAATGTTAGACACTGTGTTCTTCTTACTCATATTTTATTGGTCAGTTCTTTCATTTTTTTAACAAGTTCTAATGTGCTCCAGGGTGTTCCACCAGCTTGTTGTTTCCATTTTATGCACAATATTTTGATGATGATCAAGCCATTTTCTTCTGTTACTGTCATGTTTGCAGTTATGTGTATTCACTGCTTGGACTCCAACCAGACTGTGAAGTAATGTTGGTCTTGCACTACTATTTATAGCTGAGTTGAATTTCTGACACTACCATGCCCTTTGATGCTGTTATGTTTTTCAGAGCCTGTGCTGATCTTCTTTGAAATGCAAATTCTCTCAGTGTTTTTCAGCTCTAGTGGATGTGATGCACAGTGAGATCTTAATAAACTGTGTCCGGACTCCATGGCTTATTTAGGTTTTCTGACATCTTTGTTTTCATAGTCTTCATATTTATGCTGTCCCAGAAACTAGGCATTTATGCCATGATACTGGTTTCATCCTATTTCAGTTGCTTATAATATTTAAAGCAGTGCTGGGTGACAGCTGATTTGCTTGGTTGTTTTATTCAGTTCCTTGCATTTGTCCTGGACTGTTCCGATAATCTATCCCCTGTAAGACATGCTGCATTCACTAGGAATGTTCAGAGACCTAGATTGGCCTTAACCATACTAAGGAAACTTTCTATCTTAGTTGCAAGGAATGAAGTGCAATGAATGACATTGTACTATCTTTCTGGATATTGCGCCAGGGTAAGGTAGGTAACTGATTGTTGACTTCTTTTCCTCAGTCTCATGTGTTGTTGATTCTGACTGCAATGTCCATTCAGTTTGATGATCTGAATACCCATCTCTTTTAGAATGTTATTTGTAGCTAATTCTTCAGCAAAAATTCCCTTGCCTGAAAGAGGTGGAGTTCTCTGCACCAGAGTCTTTTCCACTGAATTTCTTTGTGACGGATGGTGATCGTGCTAGACGTGGAGATAGAGGTCAGTGTGCGTAAGTTCAATAAATACACCATGTCCCATTGATCTCTCCATTCTTTTCTTAACTAATACATTGAGGGAAGGTTTCTGGCCCTCTTAAGTTCCATTGTGTATTTCATGTTATGACTGATAGAGTTTAAATGTTCCAGCAACTCTTCAAGTTTTTCACCTCATGTGCTGATATTACAAAATGTGTTGTCCATATATTGATAGACAAACATTGTTATCAAACTGATGGCCTCTAGTGCCTTTGCTTCAAAAGTGTTTGATGTTTAGGTTGGCCAAAATTGACATCAGAATGTATCTAAAAAGTTCTGTAAAACAAACATCAAACTTCTCTGTGACAAGCGATATTCATGCTTCTCCAGATATTCACTGGTAATGCATTTCTAAGACACTTAATGTTTTTTTTTTTCCCCACAAGCCTGACTCATACAGAAGAGTCATCATTTTCCTCTTGATTTTATTTTCAGGTTTGACATCTATCTGTCTGTATACAAAATAAAAAATCATTCAAAATATCAAAAATCTTCTTATTGTAGACTATACAGGACAAGGGGACCATAGCACTGCCCTTGTCAGCTGGCAGAAGTACAATTTCCTCATGCGCGTGCAAGTTTCTCAATATTACTCATTCTTCCTCAGAGATGTTGGATCTTAACATTGTTGTCTTGGTAAGTGCTCTGCAGGTTTGATGGAAAACCTCTTCTGTTCTGTGTGGACTACAATAAGAAGATTTTTGACCTTTTGAATAACATTGCCTACAGGCAAATATATGTTGTTCCTATGAATAAAAATGAGAAGAAGAAAGTAAGTCTTATACACATTGAAAATTTAGCAAAGTTCTACACATCCAATGCAGAGCATCTACCTGGATACATTTTGTGCAGTCACAGACAGTGTAGGGAATGTGGTGCTCTGAATAGCTCATGCCCCCCTCCGGCCTGACCTGGCTGTATACCCTTTCTGTTTATTATAACCGTGTGTGTGTGTGTGTGTGTGTGTGTGTGTGTGTGTGTGTGTGTAGACACACACACACTGGAAAAATCCTGTTTACATCTCAATAGATGATATATACCCACGCACACACTTAAAGTGGATCTGGGTCATTTCTCTGTGTGCTCTCGGAGATCCTTTCAGATGCAGATGTGGATTGTGGCCAAGATATTTAAGGTGCAGGAGTCAAAAATTGCACTACAACTTTACCTTCTTGTCTCAACAACATATTAAAATTTCAGAGTTATAAGTTTAAATCAAAACATAGTTAATATATATACAGATTTTATGAAATATGTGCAGAAAATTTGCTGTGTAGTTGCCATCAGAAAGCTTCAGTCATTAAAGCTTGACATCCTAAGTGAAGTGGATCTGTCAGATACAATAGTTTAATTCATTTCATCATACGCAGATTGCCACATATTTAGCACAGTCACCCATAAAGAAGATCTCCAATAAAAAGCTCATACTGACTGATTTGACTATTGCAACATAGTTTTGGGAATTTAAGTCTTATACGCATTGAAAATTTAGCAAAGTTCTATACATCCAATGCAGAGCTCGTATCAATTAACAAATATATCTACTTTGGTGGTCTACATGGAAACATTTTGTGCAGTCGCAGACAGTGTAGGGAATATGATGCTCTGAATAGTCATGCACCTCCCCCCCCCCCCTCCCCCCCCCCCTCCCTACCTCCGTCTGACCTGGCCTGCTTCTATACCCTTTCTGTTCATTATAACTGGCCCTTATTGTCAGGAAATATCAGGGAAATTTGGGGAAAAAAAACTGGAAAAAATCTTGTTTTCGTCAGACCCCCCCCCCACACACACACACATACAATGAAAGTGGATCTGGATCTTTTCTCTGTGTGCTCTGAGAAATCCTTTCAGATGTGGATGTGGATTGTGGCCAATATATTTAAGGTGCAGTAGTCAAAAATTGCACCACCACCTTACATTCTTGTCTCAACAATATATTAAAATTTCATAGCTGTAAGTTCAAATCAAAACATAGTTAATATATACAGATTTTATGAAATATGTGTATCTCTATTTTTTACTGAACTTAATCATCTCATACTAATACAGAGAAGAGAAATCTTTCTAAAGTCTTGTGAGAAGTAATGGGCTAGGAACCATTTATTAATATCAACAAAAATTTCATTAATAGATCTTTATAAAACTATACTTGATTTGCTATTGATTGTAACATCTACAAATGAAACAAAATTGGCACCTCATAATGGTCCTGCTGAAAACGCAAGAAAAAGTATGAGCTTTAAAATGAAACATTATGGGACACCACAGATAATTAGTTCCCAGTTGTTTGATGATTGTTTGTTGCTTTGTTCCTTGTCAGAGAGACAATTTAATCCATTTTGTGCTATTTCCTATTACACTATAAATTCTAATTTAGTTAAAAGAGTACTGTGATTTACACAGACAAATGGCGTTGACAGTTCACCAGGATTGCCACTAGTTCTGGAAATCAGGGAATTTCAAACATGTCAGGAAAATCAGGGAAATATTAGGGAAATTTGAAAAAAAAAACACTGGAAAAATGTTGTTTTTGTCTCAGTAGATGAAATAGTTTAGTTACTGAGATGTCATGCATCATCACTGGCTGGGCGCAGCTGAGTAAGTACATGTGCCGCTTCCGTACTCCTTCATTCTTACTGCTTCTCCCATTCCTACCACTCCCCTCTCAACTTGTAGTCAGTGCAGGCATGAGGAGTGGTCTGTTTGGGTCTGATTCTCAGAGATTGTTGATGCAGTGGCTGGAAATTGTGGTTACGTGTGCATGAGTTGTGTCTAATTGATTGTGTTAATGTCTGTGTGCTTTCATTTTCTGCAAAGGCTGTGGCCGAAAATTTAGTTGTGAGAGTGTGATTGTCTTTTCTATGTGCCTGTCTGCAGCTCAGCAATCATCTTTACCATGAGTTGCTTCCTATCCTAACTAGTATTAATTCTTAGAGTATTTGCACAAGTTATCTGCTGCATGGATTGATCAGTGTGGTCTCATTTCATCAACATGGTATCTGTGACATGTGAATATCTGGCCATATGAGTGGACTTCCACGATGGGCCAAAACTGCACGTCATTTCTGCTGGTATCTCTAATGGAACAAATACTAACAAAGAGATAGAGGGGCTGGCCAGTACTTACCTCAGCTCAGTAGAGCTGATAGATACACAAAAAACAGAACCGAAAATTGACGTTCCTAGCTTTCGGAACAAATGTTCCTTCATCAGGGAGGAGGGAGGGGAAAGAAAGAGAAGAAGGGAAAGTGGATTCAGTTACTCACAAGCCAGGTTATGAAGCAACAGGGAAAGGAAAACAAGGAGAGTAGCAAGGATGGAGGCATGGTTGTCAGAGGGAATTCTTTCATCCCGCCATCCCCCTGGACTGAACCTACGATAAACAACCTCACTCCCATTTACTTTTCAGTCTTCTCCTCTTTCTCTTTCCTCTTTAGCCATTCACGCATCTTTTCATCTTACATAGTTGTGTTTATCTTTATACTATATGCCTCTTTACTTCTGTATGCATCCTCTTTGGTTTGAAGCTGGCACAGTACTTACAGTAGAATATCTTTGGCTTTAGGCTTTCCTCTGACAACCATGCCTCCTTCCTTGCTACCCTCCCTGTTTTCCTTTCCCTGTTGCTTCATAACCTGGGTTGTGAGTAACTGAATCCACTTTCCCTTCTTCTATTTCTTTCCTCTCTCTCCTCCCTGATGAAGGAACGTTTGTTCCAAAAGCTAGGAACGTAAATTTTCGGTTCTGTTTTTTGTGTATCTATCGGCTGTACTGAGCTGAGGTAAGTACTGGCCAGCCCCTCTATCTCTTTGTTAGTATTTGTTTCACATCTTTCTATGAGATTTTCCATTTATCATTTAGGTATCCCTAATGGATCGGGCCTGCTGATCTGAAGCCCATTGTTTCCCACTAATATGCAAGCCCTGCCCTTTATGCAAGCCCTGCCCTTCCGATTTAGTCTTACTGATGTGCCCGCAGGCCAGGCCTGTCTTCGTGTTGTTTATCCAAGGACCCAGGACTGTGGTGCTCCTCAGTAGGCCAGAGGCCACAGACGATGGATTTCAGGAATTGTGACTCTCTCACCTTAAGTGTGTTGTGCAGTGCAGTTCTTATAGACTTTTTTTTATTCTGGTACATTTTGGCACTTCAAAAATAATGTGTATATTAGAAAGTATGGGCAATAAGAAGAAGAAGAAACTTGTGTCAGTCACTGGTGATTTGTATGCTATGCACTCGTATATTTCTTGAAAGAAACAGCACACAGAGAGTAATATCTGACAATAACGAACATAGTAGAACCAACATTTTGTTAGTGGTCACCAATAGTGTTGGTTTACACAATTCTTCCAGTCCTTCTACACTTCTTTCAAGAGGCTTACCTTTTTCTGAGGTTATTTCTGAAATCAGTGAAAGTATTTTAAATCTGCCTTGCAACTCCAAGGAAATGAGAATTTTTGTCACCAAATATGTTTCGTTTTATTGGAATAAAATAATAGCTGTGGTCTTAATGAAACACATATACCATTTTGCTTACCTTCTCCATGTAAAAACAGTTCATTACAAAAGATGTTGATGTTGATTTTTGCTCATACGGGGGAGAAATACAGGAGTCCTTACATTTTTTGTCAGCTTATGTCTTTACTTACCATTCATCATCGAGGACTCCAGGGAAAAATGCTAAAAAACTTGTAGGAAATCAGAGAAATATCAGGGAATTTCACTTGGGGGAAACTTGTGGCAACCCTGTTCACAGAAAATGCAAGTGGTCCCCCCACCCCTTATGATTTGATTTATGGCAATTCCTGATGAATGTGGGAACTTCTCCTCACAGAAATAACTCACTAACCTAAATCATATAATGCTTAACATATGTACACCAGTAATCATATAATGTTTAATGAGCCAGATTATGTCAGACAGGTTTGGTGATTCTAATTTATCAATGCAGAGCAGTAGTTCATTAAATCTACTCCTCACTGCGCAAATATTCTGATGGAATAAGGACAGTGGGCATCTCACATTGACCTAGATACACTGGGTGGAAATAAAATTTCTGGTGATTGCTGAAAACTTTCAAATAACAGTAATTTTTATGGAAACAGTATGCTAGAATTATACTATTTAGTTTTTTTTCTCAAACAGAAAATTCGTTTTAATCCCAATATCCCATAAAATTTTATTTGTTCATGTTTATATTTTTATACCTTTATGTGTGATGGTAGTAGGACACAGATTGATAGGTCAGTGGTAATATTGTAGCAGCCAATCATTATTGTAGATAGAATAATAAACTTATTTTGCACTGTAGAATCCTTTTAAATCACTATACTTTGTCCAATTTTTTTCTAGTGAATGAGTTCCATTTTTGAATTGCATGCAACCGTTCAATGAAACATCGTCAATATGGGCTTTCCGAGCCAAAGTTCCACTTGTGTACTCTCAGTGACTGCATGGCACAAAGCTTTACACCTTGCCAGGGCCCATCAACACTGACATTTGACTGTTGATGACTAGAAACGTGTTGTCCAGTCAGACGAATCTTGTTTGAAATAGTAACGAGTGGGTGGACATGTACGGGTATGGAGACAACCTCATGAACCCATGGACCCTGTATGTCACATAGGGGACTGTTCAAGCTGGTGGAGTCTCTGTAATGGTTTGGGCAAATATACGTTTATAGCATTTGTAGACTTAGAGAAAGCTTTTAACAATGTTGATTGGAATACTCTCTCGCTCTTTGAAATTCTGAAAGAATCAAAGTAAAATACAGGCAGTGAAAGGATATTTACAACTTATATACAAACCAGACGTCAGTTATGAGAGTCGTGGGCCATGAAAGGGAAGGAATGGTTGAGAATGGAATGAGCTGGGCTTTTAGGCTACCTCTGATGTTATTCAATCTGTACAGTGTGCAAGCAGTAAAGGAAACCATAGAAGAATTAGGAGTAGGAGTTAAAGTTCAGGGTGGAGAAATAAAAACCTTCAGGTTTCCCCGATGGTACTATAATTGACTTGGAAGAGCAGTTGAATAAATTGGATAGTCTCTTGAAAGGAAGATGTAAGATGAACACCAATAAAAGCAAGACAAGGATAATGGAATGTAGTCAAATTAAATCAGATTACGCTGGGGGAATCAGATTAGGAAACAAGTCATTAAAAGTAGTAGATCAGTTTTACTACTTGGGCAGTAAAATAACTGATGATGGCCAAAATGTAGACTGACAATGGCAAGAAAATAATTTTCGAAGTAATTTGTTTTCATAAAATATAGACTTATGTGTTAGGAAGCCTTTTCCAATGGCATTTGCCTGGAATGTAGCCATGTATGGAAGTGAAACACAGATGACAAAAAGTTGAAATAGGAAGAGAATAGAAACTTTTGAAATATGGTGTGACAGAAGAATACTGAAAGATTAGATGAGTACATCACGAAACTAATGAGGAAGTAGTGAATAGAATTGGGAGACAAGAAGCTAGTCTCACAACTTGACTAAAAGGAGGAATTGTTTGCTACAACACATGCTAAGATATCAAGGGATCACCAATTTAGTATTGGAGGGAAGTGTGGGAAGTGTACATTGTAGAGGGATAGCAAGAGATGAGTACCATAAGCAGATTCAGGGGGATGAAGGTTACAGTACTTAATTTTTTTTTTTTTTTTTTGGGGGGGGGGGGGTGGGTATTTCTGAGGAACTTGCTACTTCAAATACAATTTCTTCCACTGCTTTGTCTCTATATCTCTCTCTTGCTTTTGGGTTATATTTAAAGCAATTATTTTGAGTTAAGAGTTCTGATGGTTTTACATTAACTGTTCTTTTTTTTCTATTATTAAAAATAGCTATCTATTTACTGACTTAATTTGTAGCCTCAGTTTTCAGATGTGTGTTTCATAAAAATAATTGTTAATACAGGTCCATTTCTACCAAGTGAACCTTCGTGGAGGACCTGGAGAAGAACATTATTTTGCCATTCATAATGGAGGAAGCATTGATTCCCCAGAGATTGTGCATTTAACAGCAGGTACAACCACTGCAACAGATGTAATTTCAGAAACCAACTATGTTTGGATTGAATACCACACAGGCCCTAACCCTTCAGGGCCTGGCTTCAGTCTACACACATCTCCAGTAATTTCAGGTTAGCCATTTCATGCCCAATTTATGAAATCATTTGATGAATCCTTCACTGACTGCTACAAATTCATTTGTAGAGTTTCTCTCTGCATGAACATGAATAGGATATGTGCTTACAACTGCTTTACATGTTTAATGTAATATAAACTTCTCTGCTTTAAGTCTGCTGTAAAGTCTAGTTAAAATCTGAAGTATGGGGGCTACTCATTGCCCAATTAAAAGATTGCCAAGAAAGACTCTTGTAATAGTTTTGTTTTACAATTACATACTTTGCATTACTTTAGAAAAGGAAACAGTGAGCAGCTAATTGGTACATAAACTAGCTATAAATCATTGCTAAGCTTTTGGATTATGTCATTCTTTTTGCTAACATCCATGGCTATGTTGTCCTTGTGGTACCACAGTATAGTTAGTACAGATACCCAGCTGGAAAAATTTGATTTTTTTAAGTTAATTTTGAGTCCAGACATTGTCTGCCTGAGGAAGAGACCATGTTTGGAAGAATATTGATTCAGCTATCCATCTGGCCACTGAGTTCTCCATTTTTCATGTTGTCCCAAAATCAGTTAAAGCAAATACTGCAATGGTTCCATTGAAAATGGTACAGTAAATTGCCGTCTCCAGTCTGATACCATGCTCCACCTTCAGTGACCTCTAAGTTGGTGATATGTTCACTTTTATTTCTTTCTGTCTTGTTTATGTACCTGTCAGTGATCCACTCCTCAATTATGCAGTGAGTGATTAGCTGTACTCCTTCCTATATTTACATTCCACTTAGAGTTTTCCAGTGTCATTTGACTCTTCCTCTCCTCCCTCTTCTTCTTCTTCTTCTTCTTCTTCTTCTTCTTCATCTTCTCTATGTACATATTAAGTATATAAACCCAAACAACTGATACAATTCGGAACTGAGTTATTATTACCCTGCTTCATATTCCTATGACACCACATTGTGGAAAAGGATAGTAATCATGCTCATGAATTCCCGACTATGAAATTGATTTTCTTGTAGACTATCTCTGACAGTTATAAAGATGTGATAGTCAAGATCCTGTTCCAAACTGTATGGTGGTGACAGCAATTTCCGTAGTGTACGTGATGCATTAGTTTCCATATTTTATGGTAATGTGATTGCTCACATTATTATGGAAGATCTCATTGGTACAGTATATTAAAGTTTACAGGAAATTTACAATCTTAGTAAATAAAAATTTGATTGGCAGGTTTACTGTAGTGAGTACTGTTTATTCCAATGCTCAAGTTAATGTCGTTACTAATAATATTCCACAGTAGACAGTAGAAATGGATTGTAGTATCATAAAAGATGACAGTAGAAAATATTTAGAAAGACCCTCCACAACTTTTATTTCATGATTGTGGCAAGTGGAAGGGCAATTTGGTACCATGCTGAACCCATGAAATTCCAGCATAAATGCAGAGAAAAAGAAGAAAGAAGACTTCATTGCTGATACATACAGTGTTGAGTTTTGGACAATGTGCTCCTAGCCATTCTCCATGTAGTAAGCCTTAGTAATTTCCAATTGGGTTCTTTCCTTCTTAATATATTTGTATCTCAGTTTCTCTTTTTCTTCATTCTCATTAATTTTGATCTACTGATAGTCCTGAAAAACCAAATTTGCATCTACACAATGGTGTGCTTTGCAGTTCATTTTCGTACAATGCTATTCCAGACGAATACTTTCAGTAAAGATTTCCTAAAGCTTAAATTATATTCATTATTAATAAATGTCTTTTTTCACAAATCCTTTTCATGACTTTGCAAGTCTGCATTTTGTATCCTCTCTACTGCGTCCATTTACAGTCGTTTTGCTACCCAAATAGTAAACTCATGTACTACTTTTAATGCCTCATTCTGTAATGTAATTTCCTCAGCATTGCCTGATTTAACTTGAGTATCTTCCATTACTCTTGGTTGACTTTTGTTGAAATGTGTCTTCTGATCTCTTCTCAAGACACTTGAGTTTTCTTTTCAACTGAATTTCCAAGTCCTTTTTCATCTCTCACAAAATTTCAATGTTATCAGTAAACTTCAAAGTTTTTATTTCTTCTCCTTCATCTTTAATTCCTTTTCCAAATTTGTCCTCATTTTTTCCATTATTGCTCCTCAAGGTACATATTCAATAACATGGAGATAGGCTATAACCCTTTCTTGCCCATCTGAACTACTGCTCTCTTTCAGTGTCTTTCGACTCTTATATTTGTTGCCTGGTAGTACAAGTTGTGGAAAACCTTTCACTTCCTGATTTTATCCTTGCTACCATCAGAATTTCAAGGAATGTATTCCAGCCAGCTTTGGCAAACGCTCTCTCTAAATATACAAATGCACCAAACAAAAGTTTGCCTCTGTTTAGTCAGTATTCTAAGATAAGTCATAGTGTCATGCTGCCTAACATGTTTCCAAACTTCTTCTGAACCAAAACTGATCTTCTGTGATGTAATTTTCTGACATATATTCCAGTCTTTCGTGAACAATTTGTATCAGTATTTACAAACTAATGATCCTGTGATATTCACAACTGTCAATACTATTCTTCTTTGTAATTGGTGTTATTGCATTCTTTATTAAGTTTGAGGGCAGTTCACGAGTCACATATAACCCATATACTGGGTGGAATAGTTGTGTCATGATTGATACTCCCGAGGATTTTTATAATCTGAAGTGAATGTTTTCTATTTCGGGCACCTTGTTTCAGCATGTACCTCAGCACTTTGTCAAATTCTTCTCACAATTTCATAACTCTCATATCATCTTCAACTACTTCCTCATCCATTTCCATAACATTGTCTACAAGTTGACTTCCTTTGCATAGCTCTTCCATACCTTCCTTTCACTGATCTGTCTTGCTTTTTCTGCAGTCTGGTGCCCTTGATAGGAAGACAACTGATTCTCTCTTCTTTGAAAGTTTCTCTAATTTTCCTGTAGGAAGCACCCATTTTTCCCATTGTAATGCATGCTTCAGTAGCTTTTCAGTTCCCCTCATGCTATTCCTGCCTTGCCATCTCGAACTTCCTGTCATTCTCAATTTCTGGACATCTGTGTTCCCTTTTGCCAGCTTTGTTTGCAGAATTTTTGCATTTTTTGTTTTGTTTTGTCAATTAAATTTAATATCCTTTGTTTAGAAAAGGATCTCTCTGTGGCTTTCTTTTTACCTCTTCAGTTGTCTGCTGCCTTCACTATTTCATTTGTTAAACCCAGCAGAAGTGATAAAAATGGTTTATACAGCAGCCGCATCATTCCAGTATGTTTAGTCACATCTCATGTATCACAGAAGTGCTTCTACATCTAGATACATACTCAGCCATCTGCCATATGATGCCTGGTGAAGGGTGCCCTGTACCACTACTAATCATTTTCTTTCCTATTCTTTTCACAAGTAGAGCTTGGGTAAAACAACTGTCTACAAGCCTCCACACAAGTCTTAATTTCTCTGATCTTACCTCTGTGGTCCTTATGCAAAATATATGTTGGCAGCTGTAGAATCGTTCTGCAGTCAGCTTCAGATGTCAGTTCTCTAAATTTTCTCAATTGTGTTTCTCAAAAAGAACATCACCTATTATCCAGCCATTCCCATTTGACTTCCCAAAGCATATCCACAATACTTATTTGTTGTTTGAAACTACTGGTAACATACCTAGCAGCCTGCCTCTGAATTGCATTGATGTCGTCCTTCAATCCACTCTCGGGCGGATCCAGAACACTTAAGCAGCACTCAATAATGGATCATACTAGTGTCCTATATATTGCCTCCTTTACAGATGAACACATAATTTTTTTTAGAATTGTCCCTGTAAACTAGAGGTGACCATTTGCCTTTCCTACATATTAGTTCCATTTCAAATACCTTTGCAATGTTTAATCAACATTACTCTGTCAGGCAGCACACTACTAATGCTGTATTCAAACATTGCAGGTTTGCTTTTCCTGGTAATTTGTGTTAACTTACATTTTTCTACATTTACAGTTAGTTGCTATTCATCACACCAACTAGAAATTTTGTCTATGTCATCTTGTATCCTCTCACTCAATCAGTGATGCAGCTTCCCATATACCACATCATCATCAGCAGACAGCCACACATTGTTGCTCACCTTGCCCATCAGATCTTTCGTTTATATGAGAAATTATATATACAAAATTACAGTGGTCCTATCCCACTTCCAAGGGGGACTCTTGTCTTTGATGAACACTCACCGTTGAGGACAACATACTGGGTTCTGTTACTTAAGAAGTCTTTGAGTCACACACATATCTGGGAATATATCCATATGTTCATGCCCTTGTTAACATTCAGCAGTGGGACACAGTGGTAAATGCTTTTCATAAATATAGGAATGTCGAATCTGCCTGTTGCTCTCATCCATAATTTGCGGTATATTGTGCACAGAAAGGAAAGGCTGAATTTCAAACTAGTGATGCTTTGTAAACGCATGCTGATTTGTGGACAGGGGCATTCCAATCTCAAGAAAATTTATAAGATTCAAACTGAGAATATGTTCAAGAATTCAGCAGCAAACAGAAGTTAAGGTTATTGATCTGTAATTGTGAACATCTGATCCTTTACCCATTGCATAAACAGTACTAACCTTCACTTCCTCCCAGTTGCTTGGAGCTTTGTGCTGGGAAAGAGATTCATGAAAAATGGAAGATAAGTAAGAGGCCAGTGCTGCAGAGTACTCTTTGTAAAACAGAACTGGGAGTGCCATCCAGACCTGGGAATGTATTTGCTTTTAACTTTTTCAGTTGTTTCTCTGTGCCAGGGATACCTATTAGTATGTCCTCCATAAAGGAGTCTCCACAATTGCAAAATGATGGCATGTTTGTATGATTCTCCTGCATGAATGATTATATTCTACTGTCATAGCAGACTCGTCAAAGAGTGATGGGCTAAAAGCCCCAGACCCACTTAGTGATTTCACGTAGACCAAGAATTTTCTCAGTTTCTTGGCAGAATCTTTTGTTGAGGTATGACAGTTGTATGCTTCGTATATCGATCCAGTACAGATTTACGAATTTCTACTAACTTTAGCCTGTTGTCATTTCCATGTTTTCTTTTGAACTGTGAGTGCATCACCTTTAACAATCTCCTGTGGAAGACATTATAGGAAGGTTATGTACACCATTTAAATGCAAAAATTTCAACATATTAAATCCTTTCACATAAATCATGACCGTTAATCGTTATTAAATTAGAAAAAAAAGAGTTATTTTGTAATTACTTTTGTGGATATGATGTATGAAGAGCAAAAATGATGCTGATACATTACATATGCTCAGCTATGCCAACAGTGGTATACAGGGTAGTGCATTAGGCGAATTTCATAATTATTTTGGTAACTATAGTATTTTGTTAACTAGTATAATGTAATCAATCATCCTCCTTTGTTAGTTTATATATACTGGTTAGACATCCATTATCAGTATTTAACTGTATGGTAGCTCTTTTAGTAAAATACTACTCTGTAAATTTCAGGCTGTGGTGGAATCCTACATGATAACAACCGAGAACTTGTGTCTCCCAACTATCCTAAACAGTACCCAAGTAACAGTGAATGTGATTGGGATATTCGTATTCCTGATGGCTATCATGTTAATCTTACTTTTATTGAGCGCTTTCAACTGGAAAACAGCACCAATTGCCAGAAAGATTATGTTGAGGTTAGTAAACATGACCAGTTCTTTGTCTCGCAATTTTCTCTTGTACCTTTTTAAAAATAAGATCTAGGTACCAAGACAAAAAAATTCAGGACCTATTGAAATATTTTAATGTGTGTTACAACAAAAGCTACTCTGAAAGTGTAATTTGTTTGTGGCATTTAAGTGTCTTGTAGTTTAGAAAATTTATTTTTGTTATATCTGCAGTTTATATGATACTATGGACAGTTATTTTTTCTGTATAATTTTCAAACTTCATTTTATTTTAGCTACACTTGCTTTTAGTAAAAATACTTTTGTGATGTTTTCTTTGTATTAGTCAATACAAAATGTTTATTTTTGTCTGCATGTACCTGTCATGTGTTTTAAAGTTTTTAGTCAAATTTTCTTCATATTTAGATGAAGTTATCACAGAATTTACACTTCCAGCTTTGCAAAATGTACTTTTTATTCTAGAGGAGCAATTGAGAGACTCTAGAGTTATATTGGACAATGGTTCAAATTCCTATCTGGCCATCCAGATGTAGGTTTTCCATGATTTTCCTAAATTACTCTTGGTAAATGCCAGGGTAGTTCTTTCAAAAAGGGCACAGCCAATTGTAGTAACTCACTGGATACTACACCACCTGCCCACAACTGATGCAAGTTGGGCTGCTACAACAAGTGTAGTGCACACCAACATTCAAACAGAATGTCCACAGCTACTCAAGGCGGCTGCCAATAGGGGCAGCCTGGTCATCGGCCTCCCTCATCAGCTTTGCCATGTGTGCGCAGCATTATACCAGTGACACCTGACGTGGAGAGACTTTTTATAAGGGCATGCACGGGTCTCCAGGTCCTCTATTGGTAAATGTGTTCGAGATGTGAAAGCTACAGTGAAACCCTGCTTTTATACTTTTCAAGGGACTTCAAAAAATGATGTTAAATGCAGTAAAATGTAAAATGTGGGAAATACCATTTTAAGATGTAAAAGTAACATACTAGGAAACCCCCTTGAACTTTATATGTGGTATATGTACATAACAGGCATCAAAAGACTTGTCAGAGACTTGTTTATTATCTAATGAAGGTTTATTATCTTACTAATAAAAACCGCTGATATAACTGGAACTGACAACTGTCTGGGAAGTAGGAACATTTGAGTCAATGCCATATGTCATAATTGATGCTGTTCATCATCATTTGTGTAGAAAACCACACACACACACACACACACACACACACACACTATTACTCACATTGTTTGTTTGTCTAACATCACAAAAAATACATATGTAAATAATGCACTTGACAACGAGAATAAATTTGTAAACTAATGGGTCCAAAGGAACGGTTCACCAAGATGAATGGAATGAGAGTGAGGAATGAATTCTAAGCAACTGTCTTTCACAGTTCACTTTGGTCACAGCTTTCTACTTATAGTTCCCAGGAACGGGAAATTACCGGTCTCGTTACCACAGTTGGCCGGTCTTGTTCCAGCCTTGGTTATCTTTCATAGTTCACTTCAGTCATGGCTTTCTACTTATAGTTCCCGGGAACAGGAAACGGTTGGTCTTGTTCCCAAATAGCATGTCGTCTGGTCTCATTCCAGCCTCAGTCCCTTTCCCATCTGTCTTGGTCTCAGCCTCAGTCTCGCAGAGCCGGACTCATCCTTCTTCGTGTGGCCACAAGTCGCAGTTCCACTACCGACTGCTCATAGTTAGTTCAGTATTGAGTTGTTGTCTGTTTCATTCACTTTGTGTGCCCATTCTAGACCTGTTTCAAACCTTTTTTTGAACTATGAACTAGTAGTTCTTTTCATATTCTATTCAGCGTCTACGAGTGGTAATTAAAATGTATTTTATAATTATGTAAATCACTTAAAAATTATGTAGCATGTAATACATACATCTTTTTATGTAACAAAATGGCTTATCAGCTTACTTCAATATTTCGATAAACAGCAGAAGAAATGATTGTAAAAAGGCAAGATTTTTTTGTTACTACACATGCAAAGGACGTCGGCACGGCACACACAAGTGGCCATTTTCCGTCTTTTTTTTTATCCAAGATAAAAGAGTATGTTTATTGTTATGGAAGGCAGATCAACTTACAACTGAATGAAGCCTGTGCTTCGTAATCAAGTGCATGGTGTCACATTTTGTAAAGACAATATGATAACTTCTACAATAATGTCACAGCAGGAGCTGAGTGTACCATCATATAGTGGTTATGATACTAAACTGTTGCATGAAGGTTCGTGAGTTCAAAACTCAGTTGAACTGTACAGTTTTTATTACTATATTCGGTTCAAGTAAATTCTAGATGTATCCAGAAATGTGTGCCACCACATGAGACATTCTCTTGGGTTCTCTGGTGACGATGGCCAAGATCGAAACAAATGGCTGAAGGTGTATGAATATATAGCCAAATTTAACAAATGGGATGACTCCGTGTGTTTGGCTAACAAATTTTTCTACTTGGAGGGTACGGCCAAGCAATGGTATGAGAACAACGAAGAGAGGTTCACAAGCTGGGAAGTATTCCTGGTGGAACTGAGCAAGTAATTTGGTGACATACGACGACAGAAGTGCAAGGCTGAAGATAAATTAAAGTGCAGGGCACAGCGTCCAGGGGAAACTACAGCATCCTACATTCAAGACGTCTTGGAGCTGTGTGAAATAGTGGATCCTAGAATTAAGGGGGAAGATAATGTTGCACATCTCATGAAGGGTGTTGCTGAGTACATGTATCAAGCCCTACTCCTGAAAGAGGTTTAAACAGCAGATGACTTGATAAAAAGGTGCCAGTTATTGAGACAATGCATAAAAAAAGAATTACACACAAAAAGTTTGAATGGCTTCCAAGTGCCGTATCTTTGTCTATGATGGAGGAAGCAACTGATTTCACAAGTGTTTTTCATCAGACAGTGAGAGAGGAAGTTCAGAATGCACTTGGATGCACTTGGATTGCACGGCAAGCAAAAACTGAGACACTTCAAGAGGTCATAAGGGAGGAAGTGGAACAGACATTGAAACCAGTCTCTCGGTCTTCATTTCCCTTTAAAATGGTGAAAAAGTCAAGGCCCAGGCAGAGTTACATTCCTACAATGCCGCATGAGGAACCTGTTTTGGCACCAAGGAAGACTGACGTCTGGAGGACTCAGGATAACCAAGTAGTATGTTTCCACTGTGGACAACCGGGACATGTGGTGCACTATTGTTGAGAAAGGCAGCGGATATTTGATGACACCCGCGCCAGAAGAGAGCAGACTGATCTTAGCCTACACTAACTGCGGGACAACGAAGATGAACGAGAAGATTTGCGTGCAGGACGACATAGGTCACCATCGCTGCAAGCTAGCCACAGGAGAGGACGCTCCCCAACACTCCGATCAAGGTCTCCATCGCCATTTAGAAGCTACAGCTGATCACCTAGCTGCCACAACTTGGAAAACTATCGGGCACAACCTTGCTTGGAAGTGAGGCCTCCGAAGAGAAATCTTCCGCCATCGATCACTACAACTTATATGAAACTACGTCGATATCCTCATGGATGACCTATCAGCCCAAGCTCTTGTGGACTCTGGAGCATCATATTCAGTCCTTTCAGAAAAGTACCGTCGCCAGTTGCAGAAAACAGTATTCATCGACAACAAAACATCTCTGCTGAAATTGGCTAATGGGAAATACGTAAAACGTACAGGAAGATGTACCATTCATGTGGGTATAATTGGCCTTACACAGCCCTTAGAATTCATCGTCTTACAAGAGTGTAATCATAATGTCATTTTTGGATGGGACTTTTTGGAAGCTTCTCAGGCAATTACAGATTGTGCTTGCTTGAATATTATGCTAGACGAGAAGAGATATTGTGGGCTGGAAGATGCTTATTCAAGTGTGTGGTGACTATGTGTGCTGGATAAAGTGATCATTCCTGCAGTCAGCACTAGAAAGTTAACTGTCACGTGTCATGCCAAGCATCAACCCATAGATCTTGTAGTGGAATGTAAGAGAAGCATACCACTGAAGAATAAGTTGGTCATCTCAGCCTCTGTCGTCTCATTTAAGAATGGATTCGGTGAATTGTGGATAGTTAACTGTTGCCAAAAACTGCAGATCCTTAAGAGATGCATGTGTGTAGCAAATGCTGTGCCGTTAATTGAAGAACAGCTGAGCATCATAGGAACCTCCCATGTCGAGTCTGTGGGCAGAATTAGCCATACCACTAGGAGGTAAGATCTTCTAGATATACTATCACCAGATCTCACTAAGAAACAACAGAAGAAGCTACTTGCCATTCTTCAAGAGTTCTCTGAATTAGATATATCAATGGTAAAGCACCGGATTGGCACTGGAGACCATCGACCACTAAGCCAGAGAGCATACCATGTGTCAGCAATGGAACATTGAATAATTCGCGACGAGGTAGAGAAAATGATGGAGAATGACATCATTGAGCCTTCGCAGAGCCCATGGTCATCACCAGTGGTCCTTGTTAGAAAGGAGAATGGCAGTTGGTGCTTTTGTGTTGATTACAGGAAGCTTAATAAGATTACTAAAAAGGACGTCAACCCTCTTCCACAAATTGATGATACACTAGATTGTCAGAAGGGGGCTAAATTTTTCTCAACCATGGACTTGTACTCAGGATACTGGCAGACTGAAGTAGATAAGGCTGATTGTGATAAAACTGCATTCATCACCCCTGAGAGCCTGTGTGAGTTTAAGGTAATGCCGTTTGGTTTGTGTAATGCCCCAGCAACTTTTGAGCAGATGATGGATAATATTCTACGTCACCTGAAGTGCACGATGTGTCTTTGTTATTTAGATGACATTATAGTATTCTCAGAGACATTTGATGAACATATAAAAAGACTGAGGGCTGTTGTTAAGAGTCTCCAACAAGGTGGGCTGAAATTTAATCCAAGAAAGAATTTCTTGGGAGCAAAAGAAATCTTTCTGTCAAATGAAGATGTGCGGCCAGACCCAGAAAAGGTGACATCTATAACAGAATATCCTATTTCTAAAAGTATTAGAAATGCAAGAAGCTTCCTCCTATAACGTTCTTATTACCGTCGTTTTATCAAAGACTTTTGTATGAATGCCATGTGACTCCAAGAGTTGTTAAAAGCTGATGCTAAATTTATCTTTGGTCTGTATGATGAGAGAGCAACTACAGATCCCTGTGGGTATGGGATCGGTGCTGTTCTGGTGGAAATTTTGGATGGAAAAAAAGAAGGTTATAGCCTATGCTTCTAGAACACTCACAATAACCAAGAGAAACTACTCAACTACAGAAAGAGAATGTCTTGCTGTGATCTGGCTCATGTGCAGATTTCAATAGTATCTCTATGGAAGGCCATTCACAGTTGTTACAAACCATCATTCATTTTGTTGGCCGACATGTCTTAAGGGTCCAACAGGATGACTCGCCAGGTGGACACTACATGTCCAAGAATATGACTCTACCATAGTGCACAAAAGTGGAAGAAAGTGCCAAGATGCCGGCTGTCTCTCAAGAAAACCTATGCAAGACCATTGTGACTTTGATGAAGATAGCAACTGTCTCGCTGCACCCTAGGATCTCTCTGCTGAGCAGAAGAAGGATGCCAAGATATCTCAAATTATGCTTGCCTTAAATTGGTCAGAGGATGTGAAAGGACAATTTAAGGTAGTTAATGGATTACTTTGCAAGAAAAACTTTGTCCATTTGGAAAGAGGTGGCTACCAGTGATTCCTAAACACATGTGCTTAGATGTTCTACAGGAATTCCATGACACATCTGAGGTCAGAGATTTAGGATTTATTAAGATCTATGATAGAATGCGCAAGAGATTTTTCTGGGCAGGCTTATTTAGGAGTGTCTGTCACTATGTTTCGCACTGTAGAGAGCGCCAGAGGTGAAAGGCAGTTCCTCAGAAACCATCTGCCCAACTAATACCAATTCCACCAGCTGAAACACCTTTCTAGTGTGTTGGGATTGACCTCCTCAGACCATTTCTAGTGTCTGCTAGTGGCAATAAATGGATTAATGTTTGCACTGTTTATCTGACACGCTATGCCATTACAAAAGCCTTGAAAACACCCAAAGCGTCCGAGGTAGCCAATTTCATCGTGTAAGACATTGTATTAAAACACCTGTGCCCCAGGGTCATTAATTACAGATTGAGGGAAAGTTTTTCAATTGAATCTTGTGACAGAGGTAAGCTGTCGGTGCAACATTACTCATCACATGACGACTGCCTACCATCCGCAAACTAAATGGCTTACTGAACGCCTTAATAAGACCTTGGCTGACATGCTTATCAGTGTTCGTCAACGTTGAGCAGAGCAACTGGGATGAGGTGCTACCCTTCGTGTTGTTTGCCTACAACACTGCCAAACAAGACACCACAGGATTTACCCCATATTTCCTGGTGCATGGGCATGAGGCAACTACGACGATGGATACTGTGTTTCCATTACATTCTGATAACATTGACAACAACTACATCAGCCAGGTGTTAACCAGAGCTGAGGAAGCTCAGCAGTTAGCTCGACTCCGCACGCTGCAGGCTGAAGAAAACGATCGCCGAAGGTATGGTGCGATGCACCGCCCTGTTGTCTACCAGTCTGGTGACCTCGTCTGGATCTTCACTCCTGTTTGGAAGGTTGGTCTCTGTGAGAAGCTCCTCAGGCGCTACTTTGGACCTTATAAGGTTGTAAGACAGTTGTCTGATGTTACTTATGAAGTTGAAGATTTCGACCCCGACAAAAGACAAAGAAAGATCAGAGATACTGTCCACATCCTTCAAATGAGGCCCTACAAGGATCCTGCCACCCAGGGCAAATTCGAAGCTCCAGCTACAGGCAACAAGAGGGAAGGTGACTAAGAGTTTAGTGGCAAAAGAAGTTTTAAGAAGATCACCACCAGGGTGAGCATCAGTCATTCGGTGTCAAAGTACGCAGGACCAATGACTCATTCCCGGACTAGGAGGACATAACACTAAGACACTGTTCTCTTAAGGAGGGAGCAATGTCACAGTAGAAGCTGAGTATCACCGTGGTGTACTGGTTGTGATACTAAACTGTTGAATGGAGGGTGTGAGTTGAAAGCTCAGTTGGACTGTACAATTTTTATTTCTATATTCGGTTCGAGTACATTCTAGAAGTATCCACAAATGTCAAGAATCATTGTACTGGAATATTCTGTAGCTGTATATATGCAGTTCGCTCTGCACTCTTGTATGTGCAAGTGCTGAATACTGAATAAAGATTCATTAAGTGAAGTTAGTGTTTGTCATTCATCTAATTACACCTTCTTCTATGTGGCAGTATTATTTCAGTGGTACAGGGTGGTGCATGAAAAACCGGCTCCAAGTATTAGACTGCTCATTGTCACTTACCAATCATCATCTATTGTTTTGAAGTAGTTTGCATTAGCTTATTTGTTATTTCTTCATTGTCTAATTATTATGTGTTCATCTGTTCTGCTTGTAGCAATCAACAACTCATGTGTAATCAGCGATCAGTCTGTACTCGGGGGTGGTTTTTCGTGTGCCACCTTATATTATTTCCCTGTGACCAGCCACATAATGCTACAGTTTGCTAAACAAGATGTTTTGCAGAATCACGAAAATTATGAGTGTGTCAGAATTCCATTATGAATAAAAACTCTGTACTCCATGGGGGAGGCAAATGCCCCCTCTTGGTGCCTTCCATCTTCAGTCACCTATGCTACTAATTTTGAATTTTTCATAAGAACCATATACCAAGCACAATGAAGGGTGAACAAGTAAAAATGAATGGTTCCCAAAAAACAGTGATCACCAGTGAACTAGTTCCCAAGGATGAATGACTTTGATCATTTCTATTTTCGAAACAGGTTTTGTTCAGCATGAATAAAATATGTAACCGGCGCTATTTTTAAACTAAAAACATTTAGGTTACGCAAAGTGAATGACAGTGTCAACTAGTGCTCCAAGTGGCCATAAACTGAAACACTAAATATGGTTCAACGAAGGTGTCACGATTATCACAACAATCATCAACAATCATGAAACTGCGTTTGACCAGTAGAGACAGTTTGGTAATGGTTGTGATTGGTCTTCGTCCGAACGAACATATTTACTCCCATCAGTGACCATGCCAAGTAGAGCTTGGCAGCAGCAGGAGATACAGCACGATTTGTTCCATTTACCGGTTCAGATCCGCTGAGCAGAGTGCACTGGTGTCAAGAAACTTAACCACATAATATTTGTAAACGCTATTTGATGGACAACATCATGCTAATGACATTTTTCCTCTACAAACAGTTTTTCATAATGCGTAAATTTCGGAAAACTATGAATATGTTGATGCAAAATCAGGTGCAAATTAACATTGTGGGCTTACAAAATTTGATGGGACCAATAAAAAATGTTGTAAACATTGGGAAAACGTTAATTGTGGGAACATAAAAGCAGGGATATATTATATTTTCATTGACACTGTGACCCAGTAAATTGTGTCTCTCTTACAACCATGTATTTCTTTGCGTTCCTAATTAGAACACAAGCGTCAGCTTTGAGGGTTCAATTTTCTTGTGTTTTGGACTCTGTGGTTTTTCTGCCATTTGCCTCTTTCATGCAGGCTTTATTCTAGTCTCTTCTGCAATGCAACAACAGCAGGCACATACAGTTATGTTGGAAAGTTGTTGCCTATGTTGACCCACGTTCAGTTGCCAGTTGTTCACCTGCCACCATTCCACCCTTGCAGAAATCCATGAGAAACTGAGGAGCTTACGAGAAGCAGCATTGCCAACATTTCGTGATATTCCAGGTGGTTGAGACTGAGACTTGTTAAGCCCTTTTCTTATTTTACCCTCTCATATGTATCATGTACTCTGCCAGTTAGCTCCATTGCAGGGACCAGTGTTGCTTTCTTTTGATGATATGTGTAATTTGCTGTCCTCTTATCACTACAAGTGTACATATGTGATTGCTTTGTGTGTTGATTTCTTCCAGCTGTCTGCAAACAGCTGCAGAAAACCTATTGAGCTTGCTCAGCTAATCTCCACATTCTCATCATAAGTGTCGGTTTTTCGAAGCTAAGTTTCAGGATCCTTTTGGAGGCATGGTGGTCAGAGACACAGTCATTCATCTGACCCCATATAAGGAGGTGTGTCACCTTTCCCTATGATTTGAGGTCCTTATCTTAGAAGAGGTTTTGAATATTACACAGTCATTTGAAGTATCCCATGCTGCGGCCCACCTATGAGAGACATTGAGTTATGTTACCACTGTTGACAGCATCCAGCCCTGGGACATAGAGCCTAACCCACTGTGGGAAGAGGAAGTAGCTGCAGTACAAACAAGTCAACTGTGCCGACAGGGACACACTTATTACCGGTAGCAGGAACAGTGAATGTCACTTCCTGTGTGCCCCTCTTGCTTCATACAGCATGAACGACATACATCTAGCATTATAATAAATGGCAGACTCCTGTTCTTGGCCAATTCGCAGCCGACACTATTTACAATACTTGGTGGTTAGTAAAAGGAGTACTGAAAATGTGTTTAGGTTAGATGTCTTTGCTACTTTATGTTTTCTGTTGCGGATGTTGTGCATCTCATGTCAAACTAACTGCCTTACCATGAACTGGATTCCGTGTGCCTTGTGGTTTTGGATATATCTGCCCCAGGGTTAGATTGTGCAAACAATTTCGCAGCACACATTACCCTCAAACCCTCCATCAGGCGTCACTTACTTTGGGGGCAGTCACTGGTACTGGCTTCATGTGACCAGGTTAAGACAGAACTGGATTGCTTAACATCATTAGGAATGATTAAACTGATTTCTTCAAGTGTGTGGGCTATGACCTTAATGATTGTAGAGAAGGCATCCAGTCAGCTTTGGTTCTATGGCAACTTAAAAGTCACTGTTACTGCACAGGCAGTCATAGACACTCACCCCTGTCTTACCCAGAGTGTTTCTCTCAAACTTGGCTGATGTCAATTCTTTTTGAAAATTATCTTGGCCAAAGGCTACCTTAAGATTCCATTGGAAGAGGCATCAGAGAGTTTCTTGTGGCTAATACACATTTTGGCTTCTGTCAGTATCAACAGCTAATGTTTGGCATTGTTAGTGACCCTGCCATCTTTCAACTGTTTTTAGAACTGGGTACGATGATAGTTCCTCATTGCATTAATGATCATGATGATATTGTCACGACAGTTTCCACCAAGAAGTGTCACCTACCTGACTTACATTATTTATTTACTCTTGTCAAACGTAATCTCACGAAGTCTCACTTTATCCAGCCTTCCAGTGTTTATTTGGGTCATGAAATTTCCTTGCAGGGCATGTGCTCCATGTAACATGTCATCACCATTAGGGCTTAGTACCGTCCATTTAATCGATGAGAACTAAGGCTTTCCTCAACAATGTGGCATACTATAACAAATTTATCCCCAGAGCAGCTTCTATTGCCCAACTCTTGCAACTGTTTCTTTGGACAGTGGCTCCTATATTTGGTGTGCAGCCTGTGAGCATGCTTTTCTGCAGCTTAAGGATAGTATTCACTCTTCCTGTGCCTCCTCCTTCCCCACTTCTTTATCTCTCTCAGACAGCAGTGACAGCAGAGTCTCTTTTCTGCAGCTGGTGCCACTACCTCCCAATGCACTAAACTTGTGCTGCTGTTAATGGGGCCAGAAGCCAGGTCTCCATTGCCTCACCTCTCCAGTTGTAATCTTACCCTCCCGCAGATCAACATTAAATTTTTCAGTCTCTTCATTAGTTTCAAAAGCTTCAAGAGGTGTAAGATACACAAAAAACTTTTTTACTTATCTTCATTTTCTCATTGTTGCCTGCAGTCACATCTGGGGATAGATTCATGAAGCTAAAATTTCTTTAACTTTATGGGTTCCAGTTGACGTAATAATGTCTGAAGATTTGCCTGTCTTACTGATGAATTTTACTTTTTGTCATGTTCTTTCAATATTACACCATCTTTACAATTTCCACTTCTGTAACACCACAAATTACATTTTTATTGCCAGATATAAAAACACATCCGTTTCTATCAGAGGTATTCCCACTATTACTTACATTCTGCTGTACAACAATATTCCAAAGAGTTTAGGAAACAAAAAGGTTTAAAAACTTTCTTGACAAAAGAAGACTCTTCACCAAGCAATATTATTATTTTATAAATGAATCCAGAAATAAATTTAATAATTAGCATTAGATTGTGCAATTAATAATATGAATTTTAAGTATGCCAGATATTTTGTAATTTGAGATACATCTAAAAGAAGAATAATTTTAGCTGTATCGATTGTAACAATTTAATTTCTATGTATACATTTTAGCCTGAAATATAATACATTGTATACAAAATCATTTGAAATTCTTTTAGTGAAACAGATGAGATAATTTTAACCTATTCAAGATTTGAAAGTATTTTTTGGTGTTGGCTATTTCTATGTAAAAAAGGGTAATGTTGGCAGAGGGTGTCCAGTTACACAGTCCACCATTGTTGCTTTCTGTGCAGCTACAGCTCATTGTGTACTCCGACAACCAGAGGGCTCCTTCCCTCTTGTCACTGGTCCTATCCAGTGGTTATCCTGGGGTCGGTGGGCAGTGGGGGTGCGCTTGTCCCACTCAGTTTCATCTGTACATGCTAGTCCAGGCAGATTGGTAACTTTTGGGACCTTTGAGTGCCTCCCCAGAATTGCCACAACAGCCATGCACATATTTTCTGTCACAGCATCATATATGGAGACACCTGGTATTCCCTCCCCCCCCCCCCTCCCCCTTCCCTTGCTGCCCTCCAACTCACAGATAAGGAGTGTAGTAACCGACCAAGCAGTTACTACACCCACAGCCTACATTGAGCATGAGTCAGGCCACTATGGCGAGCATAGTGTAGGACAGTGTTCAAACAGCATGCCTACAACTAAATGAGGCGGCTGTCAGGGACAGCTCAGTCACTGGACACTGTTACCAGGTCCATCGTGCATGTACAGCACTACATCATTGACAGCAGTGTTTTTATAAGCACGTGCATAGATTTCTGGGCCCTCATGTTGGAGACAATTAAATTACTTTCATTGTATTTTTGTTGATGTCACTCTGTGATCCAATGATTTGTACCTCTTTTAGGGCCTTGTGTATCCATGTGTTCCTAGGTAGAACACCAATTACCTTTCCCACCCTTTTGTAATACTAGCATGGTCTACATCTTAAATGACTGTTCTGTTAACAGGATGTTACTCTCTAACTTCCCTTCCCTTCCTGTCCTTCTAACTCCATCCAGCATGTCTCTGCTTATCTGGGGCAAATTTTCCTAACTTTCCTCACCCAATATAAGTGAGCAGTATCACCTGTGGTGGATACTGAAATTCAGAAGAGGAGTGAGGTGGAGGTTGGAAGGGGCAGGTATAGTGACGTAGGTGGGGGAAGATGCAGCAGTGCTGTGCTGAGTTGTTGTTGGTACAGGATGGTGGACTATTAAGTGCAATTTCAGGAGGCTGTGCTGCTGGGGAGAAGGTGCAGGGACACGAGAGGACAAAAACAGAGAAGGTGAAATAAAGGGCTATTCAGGTGTTCAGGGGTTGATAGAATCAAACAATGGAATATCCAGGTTGGAATAATGACAGTATTATGAAAAGAATATGTTGCTACTTATGATATAGCAGAGTGGTGAGTTGCAGAAAGGCACAACAAAGACTCAAGCATGCTCATGGCCAAAAAGGCCTTCATCAGAATATATATAAAGAAATATATTAAAAACAAAGATTCCAAGACTTACCATGTGGGAAAGCGCTGGTAGACAGGCACAACAAAATAACACACAAACACACACACAAAATTTCTAGCTTTCGCAACCAACGGTTGCTTCTTCAGAAAAAAGGGAAGGAGAGGGAAAGACGAAAGGATGTGGGTTTTAAGGGAGAGAGTAAGATGTCATTCCAATCCCGGGAGCGGAAAGACTTACCTTAGGGGGAAAAAAGGATAGGTGTACACTAGCACACACACACATATCCATCCCCACATACACTGACACAAGCAGACATTTGTAAAGGCAAAGAGTTCGGGCAGAGATGTCAGTCGAGGCAGAAGTAAAGAGGCAAAGAAGTTGTTGAAAGACAGGTGAGGTTTGAGCGGCGGCAATTTGAAATTAGTGGAGGTTGAGGCCTGGCGGATATTGAGAAGAGAGGATATACTGAAGGGCAAGTTCCCATCTCCGGAGTTCTGACAGGTTGGTGTTAGTGGGAAGTATCCAGATAACTCGGACGGTGTAACACTGCGTCAAGATCTGCTGGCCGTGCACCAAGGCATGTTTAGCCACAGGGTGATCCTCATTACCAACAAACACTGTCTGCCTGTGTCCATTCATGTGAATGGACAGTTTGTTGCTGGTAATTCCCACATAGAAAGCTTCAAAGTGTAGGCAGGTCACGTGGGTGCTTTCACAAGTGGCTCTGCATTTGATCGTGTACACCTCCCGGGTTACAGGACTGGAGTAGGTGGTGGTGGGAGAGTGCATGGGACAGGTTTTACACCGGGGACGGTTACAAGGGTAGGAGCCAGAGGGTAGGGAAGGTGGTTTGGGGATTTCATAGGGATGAACTAAGAGGTTACGAAGGTTAGGTGGACGGCGGAAAGACACTCTTGGTGGAGTGGGGAGGATTTCATGAAGGATGGATCTCATTTCGGGGCAGGATTTGAGAAAGTCGTATCCCTGCTGGAGAGCCACATTCAGAGTCTGATCCAGTCCCGGAAAGTATCCTGTCACAAGTGGGGCACTTTTGTGGTTCTTCTGTGGGAGGTTCTGTGTTTGAGGGGATGAGGAAGTGGCTCTGGTTATTTGCTTCTGTACCAGGTCGGGAGGGTAGTTGCGGGATGCGAAAGCTGTTTTCAGGTTGTTGGTGTAATGGCTCAAGGATTCTGGACTGGGGCAGATTCGTTTGCCACGAGGACCTAGGCTGTAGGGAAGGGACCGTTTGATGTGGAATGGGTGGCAGCTGTCATAATGGAGGTACTGTTGCTTGTTGGTGGGTTTGATGTGGATGGACGTGTGAAGCTGGCCATTGGACAGGTGGAGGTCAACGTCAAGGAAAGTGGCATGGGATTTGGAGTAGGACAAGGTGAATCTGATGGAACCAAAGGAGTTGAGGTTGGTGAGGAAATTCAGGAGTTCTTCTTCACTGTGAGTGCAGATCATGAAGATGTCATCAACAAATCTGTACCAAACTTTGGGTTGGCAGGCCTGGGTAACCAAGAAGTCTTCCTCTAAGCAACCCCTGAATAGGTTGACCTACGAGGGGGCCATTCTGGTACCCATGGCTGTTCCCTTTAATTGTTGGTATGTCTGGCCTTCAAAAGTGAAGAAGCTGTGGGTCAGGATGAAGCTGGCTAAGGTAATGTGGAAAGAGGTTTTAGGTAGGGTGGCAGGTGATCGGCGTGAAAGGAAGTGCTTCATCGCAGCGAGGCCCTGGACGTGTGGAATATTTGTGTATACGGAAGTGGCATCAATGGTTACAAGGATGGTTTCCAGGGGTAACAGATTAGATAAGGATTCCAGGCGTTCGAGAAAGTGGTTGGTGTCTTTGATGAAGGATTGGAGACTGCATGTAATGGGTTGAAGGTGTTGATCTACATAGGCAGAGATACGTTCTGTGGGGGCTTGGTAACCAGCTACAATGGGGTGGCTGGGATGTTTGGGTTTGTGAATTTTAGGAAGTAGGTAGAAGGTAGGAGTGCGGGGTGTCGGTGGGGTCAGGAGGTTGATGGAGTCAGGTGAAAATTTTGTAGGGGACCTAAGGTTCTGAGGACTCCTATAAGCACCACCTGCACATCAGGAATGGGATTACCTTGACAAACTTTGTATGTGGTGTTGTGTGAAAGCTGATGCAGTCCCTCAGCTTCATACTCCCGACGATCAAGTACCACGGTCATGGAACCCTTGTCCGCCGGAAGAATGACGATTCATCGGTCAGCCTTCAGATCACGGATAGCTTGGGCCTCAGCAGTGGTGATGTTGGGAGTAGGATTAAGGTTTTTTTTTTAAGAAGGATTGAGAGGCAAGGCTGGAAGCCAGAAATTCCTGGAAGGTTTGGAGAGGGTGATTTTGAGGAAGAGAAGGTGGGTTCCGCTGTGACGGAGGACGGAACTGTTCCAGGCAGGTTCAATTTGGATAGTGTCTTGGGGAGTTGGATCATTAGGAGTAGGATTAGGATCATTTTTCTTCATGGCAAAGTGATATTTCCAGCAGAGAGTACGAGTATAGGACAGTAAATCTTTGACAAGGGCTGTTTGGTTGAATCTGGGAGTGGGGCTGAAGGTGAGGCCTCTGGATAGGACATAGGTTTCGGATCGGGAGAGATGTTTGGAGGAAAGGTTAACTACTGAATTAGGGTGTTGTAGTTCCAGATTGTGTTGATTGGAATTTTGAGGTTTTGGAGGGAGTGGAGCTGGAAGTGGGAGATTGAGTAGATGGGAGAGACTGGGTTTGTGTGCTATGAGAGGAGGTTGAGGTTTGCTGGAAAGGTTGTGAAGGGTGAGTGAGTTGCCTTTCCGGAGGTGGAAAACTAGGAGACTAGATAGTTTTTTAAGGTGGAAAGTGGCATGCTGTTTTAATTTGTGGTTGGCCTGTAGGAGGATGCTCTGAACAGCCGGTGTGGATGTGGGAGAGGAAAGATTGAGGACTTTTATTAAGGATAGGAGTTGACGGGTGCGTTCATTGGCTGACTTGATTTGTAGATGAAGGATTAGGTGGGTGAGGGCAATGGATTGTTCAGTTTGGAACTGGTATAGGGACTGATTGAAGGGTTACAGCCAGAGATGGGAACTGTAAGTGTGAGGCCTTTGGGGGTAATGCCAAATGTCAGACAAGCCTGAGAAAATAAAATATGGGAGCGTAATCTGGCTAGGGCGAAGGCATGTTTGCGGAGGGAATGTAAATAAAACTTAATGGGGTCATTGTGGAGGTGTTGTGAGGGTGACAGCCTAGGTCTTCGTGGCAAATGAATCTGCTCCAGTCCTGAATCCTTGAACCATTACACCAACAACCTGAAAACAGCTTTCACATCCCGCAACTACCGTCCTGACCTGGTACAGAAGCAAGTAACCAGAGCCACTTCCTCATCCCCTAAAATCCAGAATCTCCCACTGAAGAACCACAAAAGTGCCCCACTTGTGACAGGATACTTTCCGGGACTGGATCAGACTCTGAATATGGCTCTCCAGCGGGGATACGACTTCCTCAAATCCTGCCCTGAAATGAGATCCATCCTTCATGAAATCCTCCCCACTCCACCATGAGTATCTTTCCGCCGGTCACCTAACCTTCGTAACCTCTTAGTTCTTCCCTATGAAATGCCCAAACCACCTTCCCTACCCACTGGCTCCTACCCTTGTAACCGTCCCCGGTGTAAAACCTGTCCCATGCACTCTCCCACTACCACCTACTCCAGTCCTATAACCCGGGAGGTGTGCACAATCAAAGGCAGAGCCACTTGTGAAAGCACCCACGTGATTTACCAACTGACCTGTCTACACTGTGAAGCTTTCTATGTGGGAATGACCACCAACAAACTGTCCATTTGCGTGAATGGACATAGGCAGACAGTGTTTGTTGGTAATGAGGATCACCCTGTGGCTAAACATGCCTTGGTGCACGGCCAGCACATCTTGGCACAGTGTTACACCGTCCATGTTACCTAGATACTTCCCACTAACACCAACCTGTCAGAACTCCGGAGATGGGAACTTGCCCTTCAGTATATCCTCTCTTCTCATTATCCGCCAGGCCTCAACCTCCGCTAATTTCAAGTTGCCACCACTCATACCTCACCTGTCTTTTAACAACATCTTTGCCTCTGTACTTCCGCCTCGACTGACATCTCTGCCCAAACTCTTTGCCTTCACAAATGTCTGCTTGTGTCTGTGTATGTGTGGTGGATATGTGTGTGTGTGTGCAAGTGTACACCTGTCCTTTTTTTCCCCTAAGGGAAGTCTGTCCGCTCCCGGGATTGGAATGACTCCTTACTCTCTCCCTTAAAACCCACACCCTTTCGTCTTTCCCTCTCCTTCCCTCTTTCCTGACGAAGCAACTGCCAGTTGCGAAAGCTCGTAATTCTGTGTGTGTGTTTGTGTGTTTTGTTCATGTGCCTGTCTGCCGGCGCTTTCCCGCTTGGTAAGTCTTGGAATCTTTGTTTTTAATATATTCCAAGCGGGAAAGTGCTGGTAAATAGGCACAATAAAAAAACACACACACAAAATTTCGAGCCTTCGTAACCCACGGTCGCTTCGTCAGGAAAGAGGGACGGAGGGGGAAAGATGAAACTGTGGGTTTTAAGGGAGAGGGTAAGGAGTCATTCCAATCACAGGAGTGGAAAGACTTACCTTAGGGGGAAAAAAGGACAGGTACACATTCGCACACACACGCATATCCATCCACACATATACTGACACATATGTGTGAGTGGATATGCGTGTGTGTGCGAGTGTATGCATGTCATTTTTTCCCCCTAAGGTAAGTCTTTCCACTCCCGGGATTGGAATTACCCCTTACCCTCTCCCTTAAAACCAACTCGAGTGTACACCTGTACTTTTTCCCCCCTAAGGTAAATCTTCCCGCTCCCAGGATTGGAATGACTCCTTACCCTCTTCCTTAAAACCCACATCCTTTCGTCTTTCCCTCTCCTTTCCTCTTTCCTCATGAAGCAACCATGGGTTGTGAAAGCTTGAATTTTGTGTGTGTGTTTATTATTGTTTCTATCAACGTACCAACGCTTTTGTTTGGTAAGTTACAGAATCTTTGTGTTTAGATATATTTTTCCGACGTGGAATGTCTCTGGTTGCCAAGGCTGCGGGCATTCTGGTGTCAGCAGCCAGATACTGTGGCCATATGTGGGGAGGTCAGTAGAAGGTGTACCTGAGACTGAGGCAGGGGGAAGGGTATAGAACCTGGTGGTGGACAAGACCAGTGAAAGTTGAGGCCAGGTGCATTTTTGGCCTCAAACTTCACTAGCTGGTGTTCTCCAACTGACTCTGTCTCCATCCCTGCTCTCATTCCAGCTTCACACATGCCTTCAGTCTCAACCTGCCCCCCTGTCCCCCCTCCCCCAGCGTTCAGATTCACCCCCCCCCCCCCCACTCTCCCCCCACCCCTTCACCTGACCCACAACATACCTGCATAGTCCTTTCCACTTGTCTGCTTCTGTCCTCTCCCTTTCCTTAGTCCCTAGCACAGCCTTCTGACACAACATCTAGCAGCCCACTACCCTGTTCCTATACAAAAGTAAACAATTTTTGAAAATATTGTATAATTTTATAGATAAAAAACTACTCATGAATCAGTGGCAGGAGAAAACACTTTCAACAGTGTATAAATTTGTTAGCTTTTAGAGCTTCTGGTAGAAGGGTTGAAGGGGTAAGTAGAGGCATGAGCACTAGTGAGGTTTAGGAAATGAGGAGAGTTCAGAAGAGTTGCCCAAAACACCAGGTCAGGAAGCTTTACCAGACAGGATGAGAAGGAAAGAAGACAGTTGTGATCTCAGAACCTGTTTTGCCACGCATGCCATGTGGATTCTTTGCCAGACACCAGTTTCTCAAGACTCAGCAGGTGGGAACCGGTGTTACAACATGCCCTTAGTTCTTGCCACCACTTGGCCTTAATTTACATTAATTTCTTCATCCTCAGCATTGCTTCTATGCAGCTGTTCCTTCCTTCACTCCCTTTCAGTTTTCTACACCATTTCATTTTATGACCTGGCTATTTTTTGTCACCCCCACCCACACCACACACAGTGCACTTAACTTTCTATTCTAATTTACCCTTGTATGATGTTTTGTCATTAAGATCTCAGGTTTTCAAATCCTGCCTGGTGCAGCCCCTAACAATCAGTCTTTCTTTCTCATCCTATCCAGTAAGTCTCCCCTGACCCTGAGCTCTGTGTCTTTTCCAAACTCTCCCCATTTCCTAAACGTCACTAGACATTTTCCTTCATCCCTTTTCCCTGTCCTTCAAGACTTCGGCTAGAAGAAGGAACCACTGGTTCTGAAAACTTGCAAATCTCAGTACTTTTATATACGTTTTCTTCTGCTGCCCCTTAATGAGTATTTTTTTTACGTATCCAACTTGTCTGATAGCTTACCCAACAGTCCACTTTCAGATGTGCCCATCAGCTGCTCAACACTATCTTTAAAATGGTGAATTGTAATCTTTGCTTGATTCATACTGTTATTCCATCCTGGATTTTCCTTTGTTTGAATTCACCACATAATTTCCTTCTTTCCACATTTCTTTTAAGTTTCAGCAATGAAATAAGTAATCAACAGACATTCTAATTTTTAAAGAAAATGCTACCACTTTCAGATGCAATTTGAAATATTTCTTGTACTGTCTATGAAAGTCAACGCCATAATTGTTCATATCAGGAAAACTTGTGTCTTATCTATCATGAATTATAGATTTCTGCAGGCGACTCACACAAATTCAGTTTTTGCACTCTTTTTGATTATTATGGTATTTAAAATTAACCTGATTCTGCTTATCTTCCAGGTTTTTGACTATGTTGCATTGCAGTGGCTATCCCTTGGACGTATATGTGGAAGAGCAGGTCTTCAGCAGTTCAATTCAACAGGAAATCGAATGAGGATCCTTTTCAGATCGGATGATGCTACAAACGGTGACGGCTTTAAGGTACTATATACTTGTGTGTAACAATTCTAATACAACATAAGTATGTTGCTAATTGTGCAGCTATATGTATGAATTCTCAGTTCCTGATACTAATTCAGGAAGCTATAAATCATTTTTATTTGTTTATAATTGCATAATATGAGTTTCTGTAACTAAGAATTTAGCTGTTTGCTGTAAATAATTTGTAAGTCTGCTTCACTGTTTTCCTGCCTGCGTCTCATCAGCAAAATCATAATTTTTGAAGAGCCCTCCAGTTGTGTATGTCAGAAACAGGTAAATCAGTTGTGTATGTCAGAAAGAGGAGTTGGCAAGGCACTGATTCCTTCAGTCAAATTTAATCTGGCATGGTTCTTCAAAATATAGTAAGCTTATTATTTTCCTTTAGTCCTTTAATCCTCTTGTACTGTGATCTGTTGCATGTCTAAACCGTTGTGATCTTTGAGGATTTTGGAAATAATTGCCCAGACACTTGACTATACTTTAAGCAATAATAGCTTTCAGTGAGTATAACTGCTCACTCATAAACAATCATTCTGTAACTGTTACTATGTGTGCTACCTCATCTTCATGTGGTCGCCCATATAGATCAGCTGCTTCTAATTTGCACAACCCTTTAGATACAACTATAAGGTATCTGGAGAAATTATTCAAAGATTCCTTTTTAGTTAGATTATTTTTACATCAAAATGGTAATAATATTTCATTAGTATAAGCTAAGTAAATATTCCTATTATGTTAATATGAAAATGAATGTCACCATTTTGATTCAATTATCTCAATGTGCACCCTACTTACAGTTAACTTCAGGACATTCAATGAATTATGACAGGAAACAGAAAATTTTGTATTGATAATGTTAGGTAGTCACCAGAAATTAAAAAAATCTCTCATTTATCAAAGCTAAATTTGCAATTTAATAGGGTCACTGACATTCATTGCTAGAAATAGGCAATACTTCTTCTATAAAAAATATAATACAGTGAAACCCATATTTTATGTTCTCATATGGTCCAGACTTAAAAATGTAAAATTGAGGAAAATGCAGAATTGAGGAAAATGTTAAACAAACCAAAATGTAAACAAAAACACATGTAATTGGCATATATGATTAAAAATCGGAATCCTTTCCGATACTTTGTATAAAATCTGTCTACGTGAAGGATATTAAAGTACTATAAAATGTTCATACAATCATTTCTGATAATGAATTTCATCAGTTGTTAAAAGATTACAGATGTGTAACAGCAAGAAAAAACTCGTAATAAAATTGAAATTGATATCTGGGTACTAGGTAATTGAGCTGTTTTCTGACATGATATGACCGTAAATTGTACGTTTGAAACATGCACTTTTGAGTGATCACCCTTTGTGCTCACCCAGAAAAAGCAAAAATTGATGAACATGTTGAATTAAGCCAAAAACATCACAGCAGTTAAGTGATTAAACCACAAGCATAAATGCAGACATATTCTTAATGACATATTTTGTCAACATTGCTGTTATTATTTAATGCTTTTATTATGAGCTGCACTTCACGTGCTCTCCACCATTAAAGTGTTATTGTAGGCTTGATGAGAGAAACAGAGATGCAAAAAAATGAGTTTACTTCCCCAGTTGACGTTACAAGCTCATTTACACTGTGTAAAATGTAAATTTGAAAGAAAGCTCGGATGCTATACTTTTGCTTCATGACTGCTGCCAATCTTTACGATCTACAGAGTGTGATGTGTGTAGCACAAAGTACATATATGAGTAGTGAATGTAGCTGTTGCAGTTGTATCATGTCAGATTTGAACACGATAGTCTTTAAAATTTGCTATTGCAAAACCTTTGTCTATTTCCATGTGAAATCTGTCTTAGCACATGATCTGCATGAAAAGTATATTTTCAGCACTTCACAAAATGTCTTCATACCTACTAGCAATCCCATAACTGAAGAGCCACTCCCTCACTCCACACATGCAGTAGGCAAGCTCATTTTTTGTGTGTTAATGTTGTGTGGTGACTGCACTGGCAATTGGGTGTATTAACAAGTCACCAGCCAGTAAAAGTTCACTAGCCAGAAGCAGGTGACATTTTCTCGATTATGACTGAGCTTGTTCTTCGAAACTCAGTGTTCGAATTTAAAAGGTTGATGATTGATATTGTTGTTTAATACAGTACATCAAAAATACATGCAAAAAGATGAGACTGGGTTGTAAGTGACACAAGCAAAGGTGGTGGCTGGACCCCTTTGTCGCATATCGACTCAGTGCAGAACACTTTGCATCAGCTGTCTTGCTTTTTCATTACTGCTGCAACTAGCAATAGTTGTAGCATAACTGTACCTTGAAGACAGATGTTGCAAGTTGTGTTGGCAACACTGATTGTAGATTATGCAAGCATTTCCTCTCTTACATCTCCCCTCTCCACAACGGTCTAAAATATTCCCTTAACTTTGCCAACACCTGTGATGTGAACCATCTGTCTTTTGTGCCACTTATATCTCGTTCAGTCACATCATATGTAAATAGGAACAAATGGGATAAAGTCAAGCAAGGTGCCAAGTAAGAACTTAGAATTGAGGTAAACCTTACTAGGAAGAAATGTAAAATCTGGGATTTATACCATTGGTTTTATGGGTTTCCACAGGGGCTACAAATATATGGTGTAGAATCGCAAAAAAACATGAAATTGATGAATGTAAAATCGAAGTTCCACTGTATATCTATACCCTGAAGTCCCACAAGGGGATGAGGGCGTGTGGTACAGTCTGTGCCTACACATTCAGTTTTCTATTTTCAGTCTCTTACATTTTCTGCAGGCTTCTAGCACAGCATTAATTTGTCTATTCAGATTAGTAGATTAATAAATATCCTAAATAAATAAATAATAAATTTCTGTGCTGAATGCACTTCTCCGATCCATCATGTCCAATGCCCTTGTAAATGAAGCAAAGTAATTTTCATACTTTTGTGGATGGAAAAGTTAATTAACTGTGTTCATACTCCATGGATCATGTTTGCTATCTCTTGCTAAGATACAGAACATATCACTTAATTTACAGGTGCAGTACACTTTCAAAATGCGGGCAATAGTCCCTATTACATGGTGATCAAATTTTGTAATAAATTTACAAAAAATTATAAAAGCTCAAGTGGAAGCTGTTTTCATGTGGCCTTGAAGGAGTTTCTTGCCAATTAATGTTTTTATATTATTAAGGAATTTTCAAAGTGGTAGAATATTTTTATTTGTGCAAATAGTATTTACACATACAAGTAATCAAGCTATATAATTTTTTATCTTCATTGTTTATAATTGTTCCCACAAAGTTATGACACAAAGAGTAAAATATGTCCAAAGTCCAAAACAAATACTTGTATTTGTCTGTGAAGAATAAATAAATAAATAAATAATGACAAGTAGATATTCTCTTTATCCTTTTATTGTTGCTCATTCTTCAACAGTTCAGTAAGAGGTAGGAAGAGATGAATTTACTACTTCTTATTCATGATGCCATTCATTAAGCTTCTCATATTATGGATGAAGTCTCCTTCTTTTAAAAAATGTCACTGGAACTTGATGTCTTTGCCATTATGGGTCCGTGATTGTCACCTCCAAAGGTGATAAGATATCTTGCTCATGTACTGAATCAGAAATTAAGTTCTTGTAAAGGCAACAGCCATTATGTAAGGTGCAATCGATAAACTTGATTGTCATTAAAAAAGTTAAGGCTTGGTCATCAGTGTGAACTACCATTAAGTGCCTGCTAAAAGGTTTTGAAATTTTTAGAATGCTGACACAACTGTCAGCTTGCCCTGTACCATGACAAAACAGTTCGTTTGACATGTAGTCAGTGCTCTCCTGGCGAATTCAGTGGCATAATGATTCTCATTCTTTTCAGATGACTCACAATTAGAAATGTCACATAGCTAGAAAGTTCCATGATCAAACTCTTCTTTATTATTCATGTGATAAACCCCTTTTTTTCCTAAATGCCTTAGTATGCTAGACATCCCATGTCCACTGTGTTCAGTGCTTTAATAGCTGTAGGATTTCTGGTGACGTGATGACCTGTCTGTACAAATATGAGTACATCAAGAAAGTTGAAAGAAGGGCAGCACGTTTTGTATTATTGAGAAATACAGGAGAGGTGGCCATGGACATGATACATGAGTTGGGATGGACATCATTAAAACAAAGGTGTTTCTCGTTGTGGTGGTAATCTTCTCACAAAATTTCAATCACCAACTTTCTCCTCCAATTGCAAAAATATTTTGTTGATGACAACCTACATAGGAAGAAATGATCATCATAATAAAATAAGCGAAATCAGAGCTCGCATGGAAAATTATAGGTGTTCATTTTCTCCATGCGAGCTGTCCAAGAATGGAATAATAGAGAAATATTGTAAAGACAGGCACTTAAGTGTGATGTACAGAGTATGTGTGTTGATGCAGATGTAGGTGAGCAAACATAATAGGACTTTAAAAATTATTTATGGTAGCAAAAAGCTGAAATATCTATTTCTTTAAGGCATTTTGCATTAAGATGTATCTCCCATTAGATTTCCAGAAACAATTGATGTTGTTCAAGAAGGAACAACAGAAAACTCATTTGATGGTAAATTTGTGGTGAATATTAAAATTAGTGGGAAATCTTTAGCAACAAATTGATCTGCTGTACATTTGAAATCACAGATTAAAACTGTGTGCCTGCGAAAGGCAAAGGTCCCGAGTTTAATTCTCGGTCCGGCACACAGTTTTAATCTGCCAGGAAGTTTCATATAAGCGCACACTCCGCTGCAGAGTGAAAATCTCGTTCTGGACAAATCCCCCAGGCTGTGGCTAAGCCATGTCTCCGCAATATCCTTTCTTTCAGGAATGCTAGTTCTGCAAGGTTCACAGGAGAGCTTCTGTAAAGTTTGGATGGTAGGAGAAGAGGTACTGGCAGAAGTAAAGCTCTGAGGACGGGGTGTGAGTCGTGCTTCGGTAGCTCAGTTGGTAGAGCACTTGCCCACGAAAGGCAAAGGTCCTGAGTTCGAGTCTCGGTCCGGAACAAGTTTTAATCCGCCAGGAAGTTTCATATCAGCGCACACTCCGCTGCAGAGTGCGAGTTCGAGTCTTGGTCCGGTACAAGTTTTAATCTGCCAGGAAGTTTCATATCAGCGCACACTTCGCTGCAGAGTGAAAATCTCATTCGGGAGTCTTATAGCTGTTCTAAATTTAGTAACAAATGCTGGAATGCCATTTTTTGTCTTAATTTCTAATTGTGGCTAACATTTCTCCACACATTGTTAACCATACTGGACTGTCAGTTTACTTGTTTTTGCTTTTAGGTGCACCTCGTGCTCCTCCAGGGATTATGAATCACGCAGAGAAGCTTCTAAGATAATTCTCATCTTTTATCACCATTGTCCTATTCCTCTGTAGATCTTTGAGAAAGATCACACACACACACACACACACACACACACACACACACACACACACACACACACACACACGTACATGTACACGCACACTGTGTATTTGCCTTTTTTCTATGTTTATCTGAAATAAAAATTTTATAATTGGAGCAAAATTTTGGAATTTTATTATTATGGAGTGACATGTGTCAATGATTAAAAAAATGAAATGATCACTACTGTGAAAATACAAAAGCATGTTGTGAGAGTGGTAGGAGATTTGAGAAAATTGACAATTTATGAGACAGAACTGCTGGCAGCATTTGCCTTCAGGAGGCAAAATCTGTAGTACTGTTGATACAAACATAAAAGTGAAAGTGATACATTTATTAGCTTTCAGAATTAGTTAGGTCTTCCTGAAGGGGAAGAGAGAGATAAATTGGGTAAGGTTAAAAAGGAGGACAGATCACTGAGACTCTGCAAAGAGAGAGACCCACCTGTAGTGGGGACGAGGGAAGACAAAGCCAAGCAGCCTTCAGCAGTACTTACAGTTATCCTGAAAGTAAATACTAGTGTCTCATAATTTGTGAGAAAATATTTGTACAGACAAGCAGGCAGCCATCAAAGAGACACATAACCAATCTACTTGCAATTCATAGATTATTTAAGAGCCGCAGCATATTTTGTATGACACTTCCAGCACCTGCAACAAGGACTGACACTTGCATCTTACTGCCACAGTATTTTATTCCATTTGGTAATGTAGATTTCCAGATACAACAAATTTAACAGGTTTAGATAAGTTCTTTCTTGCTTACTGTTTCTTAATTAAGTGCAAAGGGCACTTTTATCCCTAAACTGTGGTGTATTATATAATACCTGACATCATATTCTCTTGTATATGTGAGTGTGCTTTATAAACTGATCTGTACATGATGTGTAATTTTTCATCTAATATAGAAATAGTTTTGAACATTACATGTTTCTTACCTATCAGATGAAACATGAAAAATCTAATATTAATAGAGATCAACCACATCAGCATATAAAATTATTGTACTGATGTAACAGTTTATACTGATGTGCTTGAACATACAATTGTATAACATGTGGCTACAATCTAAATACCAGTACATCTAACATTGTATAAATTGTGATCTATTAATTATAGAAGCTGTAATATCTCATATAATAAATGAATGAATGGAATTTAATTTTACAGGCCTTATGGAATTATGCATGTGGAGGAATTATATCGAACAGAACTGAGGGAACTCTTATGTCACCTGGTTATCCAAATGGTTATGCTCCAGATCTTACTTGTAATTATACCATTGTGGCACCAGGTCATGTTATAGAAGCTCACTTTTTGGATTTCAATATTGAAAGAGGTATACATTTATGGCAACAGAATGGCAGTAATATGTGACATTGTACACAAATTAATGCATTTTCTCTACATTTGTAACATATTTTGGCACAAAAGTTTTGTATTAATTAATATTTTGCTGTACTGTTTGTTGACAGTTCATTAATGCCATAGTGAATTTTACAAAGCATTTTATAAAATATTTCTAACTGGCAGTTAACACCGTAGGCAATAAAATAAATTAATGTGGGCAAACAATGGAAAATTGAGATTGGAATGTAACAATAATATGAAAAAGACAGTTGCTACTCAGCATATAAGGAGATGCTAACTTGCAGATAGGCACAACAAAAAGACGGTCACAAAATAAGCTTCCAGCCAACAAGGCCTTTGTCAAAAATGGAGATCAGACACACACACATGCACACGCAAAAACAGCTCATACACACGACCACAGTCTCCGGCAGCTGAAGACACTCTGTGAGCAGCAGCAGCAGTGTGTGATGGGAGAGGCAACTGGGTGGGGGGTAAGGAGGAGGCTGGAGCAGGGAGGGAATGGATACCAGGGTAGGGTTGGGGGACGGTGATGTGCCGCTGGGAGGTGTGCACGGACAAGGAGGGTAGGGAAGCTAGGTTCAGTCGAGAGGTTAGACAGAGGGTGGGTGAGAGGTGGGGTGGGGGGAGGGGGGTTGTAGCGGAAAAGGAGAGTATTAAAAAACTGGGTGTTTTGGTTGAATAGAGAGCTTTGTGTTGCTAGAACAGATAAGGGGTTATATGGATGAGGACAATGACCAATGAAGATTGAGGCCAGGAGGGTTACGGCAACATACGATATATTGCAGGGAGAGTTTTCGCCTGTGCATTTCATAAAAGGGGTGTTGGTGGGAAGGTTCCATATGACACAGGCTGTGAAGCAGTCGTTGAAAATGGTCACAGTTTGTGTGCAGCCATCCATATGAACAGACAGCTTGTTGGTTGTCATACCCACATAGAATGGTGCACAGTATGTACAGCTTAGCTTGTAGATCACATGACTGGTTTCACAGCTAGCCCTTCCTTTGTTGAGATAGGTGATGTTTGTGACCAGATCTCAGTTTGGCAACATTTTGTATAGCTAATTTTATGTGGTTACTCCACTTTGGGTCACTTCTGTCATGTTCTCCTGTTATTTTTGTTACTGTTTGCAGTGTAACTGAACAACAACAGAACTTTCAGCCTATTTCTCTGCAAGTGTCTCATGTATTTATGGGGCAACTTCCACCTCTGCTGTGGCCTTCACATGTACAACAATATTATCTGTAAACAGCATCTGAATTGGCAGAAAGAGATTTTGATGTTATACATAATTAGATTTTTTTGTATAATGTAAACAATAAATGCTGTATCATGCTCCTTTGGAGCACTCCTTGAGTTAGCTTTTATATTTGGTGAGATCTCTTTCTTTTTCTCACACAATCTTCTCTCTTCTGTTTTATGACTGTTAACATAATTATTTCTCACATTTCCACTTTTGTTAATTTTTAATTTTGGAAATCACCATTGGGATGGATTGATATTAGAATAAAAAAACATGCTGTTTTGAATTTAAGAAGAACACATTTTTTACAATTCTTAAACCAGAAATTGGAAAATCCAGAATGTAATAACAACATACCACATACAGGAGGTGTTGAGTTGCAGACAGTCACCGTGAAGAAGAATGTTACATATATCCAGCTATCAGACTATGAGTACAACTGGTAGTAACATGGTCTCTGGACACTAAGAACTTCCTGTGACTGTGTCCGACATAAGCAGTAATCTTTGTTGGGATGGGTAGTGTGGGTGCAAAAGGCACTTGGGGCAGGGAGGGGAGGAATAGCAAAGTAGGGGTGGGTCAAGAGCCTAGTGCTGCCTTTGGGAGCATAAAGGGGAAATTATAGGGCACAATGGTACAGCGTGCGTGACTGGGTTTACAAACTTTAGGAAGCGTGTATAAGACAGTGTGGCAAGTGGTAGCGTTGAGAAAGAGATAGACTAAGGAGAGATGTTCTGTGACGAATGTAGGGATTTGAGGAGGGACTGGAGATTCTGCTACAATCTGTGCCTGGAAGGGGTTGGTGGGAGGGGGGAGTAGAGAAAGGGAAAGAACTGTGTAGGTGCATTGGTGGGCTAGAAGGTGTGTGTAATACTAGAATAAGAGCAGGGTACGGGATAAGCAAGAGGAGAGGAGGAGGAGACTGGCTAGCGAATGTTGAGGCCAAGAGGATTACAGAAATGAAGGAGAGTTGCAGAGAGGATTCCAAACTATGAAATTCAGAAAAGATGGTATTGTTAAATCCAGAGGTACTGGCTGTGAAGCAGTTGTTAAAGTGAAGCACATGTATTGTGTAGGATGTGTGACATCTGGGTGGTCCAACAATCTCTTGGTCACAGTTTGGTGGTGTGTGTGAAGATACAGTTGTTCACGGTTGCCAGGAATGAGATTGAAAATTTAGAGTCAGAGTTTGGGAAAGTTAGTGTTCAATAGCAGCAAGGCCATGGGCATTGGGGATGTTCACATAGAGGGAGGTGGGGTCAACAGTGATGAGCTGGATGCTGGGTTGTAAAAGAACAGAACCTGTGCAGAGTCCGTACATAAAATGGCTGGTGTATTATAAACAGGAGGATAGGTTGTAAATAAAAGGGTGAAGGTATTGGTTCACAAGGTCAGATACTGTCTCTGAGGGTGCAGTAATCAGGCACAATGGTACAGCGTGCGTGACTGGGTTTACAAACTTTAGGAAGCATGTATAAGACAGTGTGGCAAGTGGTGGCGATGAGAAAGAGATAGACTAAGGAGAGATGCTCTGTGACGAATGTAGGGATTTGAGGAGGGACTGGAGATCCTGCTACAATCTCCAATATCTGAATAACAGGCAGCCTCATCATAGTTTCTTTTTATCCAAATGTTTTACCACTTTTAGCTTTGTATGTCTGTATTACAGTGCATATGTATTTGATTATGTTTCTCATTGCTATAGTGTACAGACTGTTCTATGATTTGCCATACAAATCTCAGTGGAATGGAAAATATGAAAAAGAGGTTGAATTCATACAGTTCTTAAATCTGTCTGTGAGTTGCATATTAATTTAGGCTGTTTGAGGTGTGTTCTTGTGTGCTTACTTCTGTAAATGAATGTGTGTGCTTTCAGAAGAATGCTTTGGCTGAAAGCTGAAAGTGTAATTGGCTTTTCATTGTGCTTGTCTACAACTCAACAAGTCATCTTTTCCTTCTTGTTGTTCTGGTGCTCAGTCCAGAGACTGGTTTGATGCAGCTCTCCATGTTACTCTATCCTATGCAAGCTTCTTCACCTCCCAGTACCCACTGCAACCTACATCCTTCTGAATCTGCTTAGTGTATTCATCTCTTGGTCTCCCTGTACGATTTTTACCCTCCACCCCAATACTAAATTGGTGATCCCTTGATGCCTCAGAACATGTCCTACCAACCGATCCCTTCTTCTAGTCAAGTTGTGCCACAAATTTCTCTTCTCCCCAATTCTGTTTAATACCCCCTCATCGGTTATGTGATCTACCCATCTAATCTTTAGCATTCTTCTGTAGCACCACATTTAGAATTTTTGATATTCGAACATGGAGTTTCCATTGTTTAAAGCTGGCTTTATCAGATTCAGTCTTTCTGAATGCCATGATTATTATTATTGTATTTTTAAAATCACTTGGTGGGCTTTCGAACCATTTGTCATCCAGCGACAGTTTATTATTTCCAGTTAAGATTTCTGAGGTTTTGTTTACACAAGGTCACATCTCTTGTTATACACTCCTGGAAATGGAAAAAAGAACACATTGACACCGGTGTGTCAGACCTACCATACTTGCTCCGGACACTGCGAGAGGGCTGTACAAGCAATGATCACACGCACGGCACAGCGGACACACCAGGAACCGCGGTGTTGGCCGTCGAATGGCGCTAGCTGCGCAGCATTTGCGCACCGCCGCCGTCAGTGTCAGCCAGTTTGCCGTGGCATACGGAGCTCCATCGCAGTCTTTAACACTGGTAGCATGCCGCGACAGCGTGGACGTGAACCGTATGTGCAGTTGACGGACTTTGAGCGAGGGCGTATAGTGGGTATGCGGGAGGCCGGGTGGACGTACCGCCGAATTGCTCAACACGTGGGGCGTGAGGTCTCCACAGTACATCGATGTTGTCGCCAGTGGTTGGCGGAAGGTGCACGTGCCCGTCGACCTCGGACCGGACCGCAGCGACTCATGGATGCACGCCAAGACCGTAGGATCCTACGCAGTGCCGTAGGGGACCGCACCGCCACTTCCCAGCAAATTAGGGACACTGTTGCTCCTGGGGTATCGGCGAGGACCATTCGCAACCGTCTCCATGAAGCTGGGCTACGGTCCCGCACACCGTTAGGCCGTCTTCCGCTCATGCCCCAACATCGTGCAGCCCGCCTCCAGTGGTGTCGTGAGAGGCGTGAATGGAGGGACGAATGGAGACGTGTCGTCTTCAGCGATGAGAGTCGCTTCTGCCTTGGTGCCAATGATGGTCGTATGCGTGTTTGGCACCGTGCAGGTGAGCGCCACAATCAGGACTGCATACGACCAAGGCACACAGGGCCAACACCCGGCATCATGGTGTGGGGAGCGATCTCCTACACTGGCCGTACACCTCTGGTGATCGTCGAGGGGACACTGAATAGTGCACGGTACATCCAAACCGTCATCGACCCATCGTTCTACCATTCCTAGACCGGCAAGGGAACTTGCTGTTCCAAAAGGACAATGCACGTCTGCATGTATCCCGTGCGACCCAACGTGCTCTAGAAGGTGTAAGTCAACTACCCTGGCCAGCAAGATCTCCGGATCTGTCCCCCATTGAGCATGTTTGGGACTGGATGAAGCGTCGTCTCACGCGGTCTGCACGTCCAGCACGAACGCTGGTCCAACTGAGGCGCCAGGTGGAAATGGCATGGCAAGCCGTTCCACAGGACTACATCCAGCATCTCTACGATCGTCTCCATGGGAGAATAGCAGCCTGCATTGCTGCGAAAGGTGGATATACACTGTACTAGTGCTGACATTGTGCATGCTCTGTTGCCTGTGTCTATGTGCCTGTGGTCCTGTCAGTGTGATCATGTGATGTATCTGACCCCAGGAATGTGTCAATAAAGTTTCCTCTTCCTGGGACAATGAATTCACGGTGTTCTTATTTCAATTTCCAGGAGTGTATATAAATTTCACATTCAAACATATTATTTCATTGTTTTAGTTTCTGAAATTATTTGATGCTGTCTAAATGTAAGAAATTGTAAATGTTGTCACTCCAGTAACTATAAATTTGGACTGTACACTGGTGAGCCAAATCATTATGACCACCTGGTTAATAGCTTGTTTGTCTGTGTTTTCAGTGAAATACATCACTGATTCTGTATATGAAGGATGAGACAGTTTATTGGTAGGTTTGTGGAAGTATGTGATATTAGATTTCTATGCATATGTCATGTAATTCACATAAATAATGGGCTGCTGATTTGCATAGACGGTGATGGCACCCAATAGCAACCCAGATGGGTTCCTTAGGATTTATATCAGGTGAATTTGGTCAACAAGACATGAACATGAGTTCACTCTCATGCTCCTCAAGCCACAGCCTGGTGCTGGCTCTGAGACAGGAACAGTTATACTGCTGAAAGCTGACATCACTGTCGGGAAACACATCAAGCATGAAGGAATGTAGGTGGCTCACAGCTGTCAGCATGTCTTCAATTGTTACCACAGGTCCCATGCAAATGCAGGAGAATGTCTTCTGTGGCATAATACTGCTCCCACCACCCTGTGTCCAAGGCACGCTGGATGTCTTGAGCAGCCATTCACCTCAGGGGTGGCATTTGTGGAGACGACCATCACCCTAGTGTCCCAAAGAGCCAACATGTATTACTGATTGATGATGGTGTCCTGATGGTCCTGTGCCCACTGTAATCATAACTGATGATGTCATTGAGTCAACATGCAAACACGTAGGGGTGGTCTCCTGCAGAGCTCCATGTTCAACAATGTACGATGAACAGTGTGCTCCGAAAATATTGTAGATGCACCAGCATTGTGTTCTTTCAGCAGAGATACCACACATAACCATCTATCCTACTTTACAGAGAAGACAAGCCTCTGAACCCCACATTCTGTGAAGAGTCATAGACGTCCAACCATTTAGCGCCTAGTGGTAGTTTCACAGTCCTTCTACCCATTTCCGTAGATGCTTGTGACAGTAGCATGTGAACATTCAATCAGCTTTGCCATTTTTGAGATACTCATTCACAGGCTCGGTGTAACAATAATCTGTCCTTCGTCAAAGTCGCTTATTTCAATGGACTTCCCCATTTGGAGCTTGTATCTTTGCTTGGGTGATCCCCCTTTGTGTCTGCTCCAGTTACATACTTTTGCTTTTGGTACTGGGTCACTTGCCTACAACACCACCAGGTTACATCCAATGTTACGATGGGCATTGGTCATAGTACAGGGTGTTTATAAATGAATATCAGGGTTTTAACGCTTTATAATATTTATTATATTAAACTTACAGATATAAATGATATGTCAAATGAAAGAGCAACTCAAACAGTTTTACTAAGAACCTTATAAATGTTCAATGTTAGCACCATTTGTCACATGGCACACATCAAGTCTATAGCCGAGTTCTTCCCAAACATTGATAAGTGTGTCTTCAGTGATTGTAGCAACAGCTGCTTCAATTTGGTTTCTTAATTCAGGGAGGTCTGCTGGTAGTGGAGGCACATACAAGCGATTCTTGATGAAGCCCCAAAGGAAAAAATAGCATGGCACTAGGTCAAGTGAATGTGGACGCCATGCAAAGCAAGCCCTCTCATTGGGCCCCTTGTGGCCTATCCAGCACTTGGGTACAGTGAAGTTCAACCAAGTCTAGCAGATAGCAGCGGAAACATTGCACACTGCGCATGCACACTGGTGCCAAACACAACTGTTTGAGTTGCTCTTTCATTTGACATATCGTTTATAACTGTAATTTTAATGTAATAAATATTATAAAGCGTTAAAAGCATGATATTCATTTATAAACACCCAGTGGTTTGGCTTATCAGTGTATTTACACTATGCATAGAAAATACTATGCCAGTGTTGCCTACAGAAGATAAAGATTTGGCATTTATGCATGTAGTTGCAAATAATTGTTATTCATTGAGTTTTAACAAAATTATCTGACATGTGTAATTTCTGATTATTTATTGTATTTTCAGGACGTGATGATTGCTCATTTGACAATGTCACACTATTTGGTGCATTGCGTAGATGGGAAAATGTACCAACAAGTTTGGGAACATATTGTGGCCAGGAACCACCATCTTCTGTCACATCCAGAGACAGATTGTCTATCATTTTCAGGAGTGATGCATACATTTCTAAGAGTGGTTTCTTGCTCAAGTACCAGGTTTACGGTAAGTAAAAGCTTTCTATTTGAGAAACATATATTCTAAGTGCTTCTTACACTTCTGTTGCATGATAAATACTATTTAATGTTGCTACCTTTACAGAACTAACATCATTTCTGAAAAGCACGTTATTTGCTGATTTATGCAGTTTCTTCAAAAACAATTTAAATTTTGTGACAATATCTGCAACATGTTTGTAAAAAAAGTGCTCTTTGAACATATTGAAATTGTGAACCTGTAAATGCAGTGAAAGGAGGGAGGGATGTGCTAATAGGAAACCCATACAAATCAGAACGTAAGTTTATATGATTGATCAGAGCAGCTATGGCATTTATCCATGTGAACTACTTATGTCTGCATTCAGGTACTTCAGCCATTAAATTATTGGCACTCAAACAACTCTGAACAACAAAAATTTATTAACTGAGACACATTGATTATAATCAAGACCATGAGCATTATAAATTGCAGTAAATTAACATAAGATGTGAGATGTGTCTATTGGGCAAATAAATTCTCACTGTCAAAAACGAGGAAGCATACCAAAACAATACAACAACCAATGCCGAAACAAGAGTACCTCTGGCAGCGGGGCTGTAAACTCAGTGATGACTTGTAGGTGACTGATTTGCTATACCAGATCCCTAGGGAGAAGTGGAGCATCCTCAAAATACATTTTCAAGCAATGAACTCAACATCCAGAGTTCCTTCTTTGGTCAAAATTGTGCATCTGTTTTGGATAGTGGTACCTGTGTGTGGGGCTGAGGTTGGTTTTGAGGCACAAGTGTAGCTCACACTTCTAGAAACAAATATGCAGATTCTATCCTGTAATTTGATACAGTAGTTTCACTACTTAGTCCAATAGCCAGTGATCATTCTCCTCTTTTGATTACCTAATGAGGGCCTGTGTACAGAGTTTGTAGAGGTGAGGGGTCTCGACCCCCAGCTGTGATCTCGGATTGTAGGACTGTTTTTAAATAGTGCAAAGGACAAATAAGACTAGGTAATGCAGTTGTCCAGCTGATGGCATGACACATTTATGCAGTCTTTAAAGAATTGTGCCATTGTTTGACCATGCCAGGTGGTAAGTGGTTGTCTGGTGATGGAGAGTGCCACAGAATTTGCTGTATTGCTTAGGTAACTCAGCTCTGACTCAGACTCTCTACCACAGCCCATAGTAATGTGCAGCAGACAAACGAAGTGAGGAACTAAATTTTAAATGAATGTTGTCAACTGATATAGCTTCTGGCCAACAGGTGAAATGATCAGTGTAGATAGTATAAGGGGCGTTCAAAAATAAACGAGCCGGAGGTATAATTACAGAAACCAGTACCTGTATCTTAGAAGTACTAATCCTGGGTTGTGAGACACTTGTCCCACTGTGACACAAGGCAGTGAATGGCTGTCTCATAAAATTCCTGGGGCTGTGATCTTAACCAGTTCTGCACATACAGTTGGACGTTGTCATCTGAGGTGAATTGTTTGCCCCTCAGAGCCTTTTTAAGGAGACCAAAAATGGCATAATCACAGGAAGAGAGGTCCAGACTGTATGGAGGGTGGCCGAGAACCTTTCATTTGAATTTCAGCAGGAGTACTGCAACTATCTTGGCTGTATGAGGATTTGCATTGTCAGGGTGCAGAATGACCCCACAAGTGAGATTGCCTGGTCGTTCCACAAGTGAGATTGCCTGGTCGTTTTGATTTGATTGGTTGGTGAAGGGTGGTTAAAGTTTGCGAGTAATGGTGGGCATTCATTGTTGTCCCGTACTGCAGGAAGTGAATCAGAAGGGGGTCATCTTGTTCAAAGAGGAACATCAGCATAACCCTTCCTGCACTTGTGTGGATGGCCTTGGCTTATTTTGGTGGTGGTGTCCCTGGATGCTTCCACTGGAGTCATTTTGATTCTGGTTGGAAGTGATGGCACCATGACTCATCTCTAGCCACACTCATGCCTTCCCAAGCATAACACTGCAGCTGAGCAAGACAGTGGGCCATTTGACATGCATTCTGGTGTGGTTGAAGACTGTGGGTCACCCCTTTGGGCACTCACTTTGCACATGTGCAGTCATTCCTTCATGATGGTGTGAACACTTCCAACACTCAATCCATCTACAGCGGCTTTGGCTTTCACTGTCACGCGGTGGTCCTGGGTAATGAGGGCATTCACCAGCTAGACAATGTCATTGGTGTGCTCCAGACCGTGCATCATCGGTTAATGATACCCATCCTTCCCTGAAGCGCTTGTGCCATGCCTTGACTCCTGCAAGGGATATGCAGTGTTTGCTGTGCACTTGTGACATTCAACGGTGAATGTCCATTCCTCCTACTCCTTCCAAAACACCTCTGCGCTCTTCTTTTGATACCTCTATGTCAGTGTTTTCAATGCAACTGGCAGCATTTGGATGATTTATGCATGCTGCTGCTAGCTCTGTATAATCATGTGATGTGCATGTGTGCCCTCTAGTGAGGGTTGTGAACTTCTATGCTCTGGTCGTAACCACACCTCGTTACACACACCATGATATTACCCTCCTGTCACCGGTTTGCACATTCCAGGCTCTGGCTCGTCTCCTTTTGAATGCCCCATATATTTATCACCAAGAGGAGGAACTGGACCCACAACGTCACTGTGGACATGCACGATTCACATTGCCATGTCTGGAAATTATCCAGTTGGTACATGCACATGATGAGCTATTTTACTGCCCTGATGTTGGAGGTCTGTATAAGCCCATTTGTGACAATTCTTCTGCAAACCAGGCCAGACAAAACCTTTGGACACAAGACAGGGTGATGGTCTAACATCAGGGTGGGATAGGTTGTGGAGGGTGTTTAAAGTATGTCTACAGAAAGGGGCTCACAGAAATGGAAGAGACCTTCCAATGAAAATGTTACAATACAGTTTGATGTCAGAAACAGGAACGTCAATGATTTGTAATTAAAGGCTGGACAAAACAGTGTGCAGTAAGTGCTGAAGTTCCTCATCAGCTGAGCTGAACAAAACCATTATCTTTTGTCACAGTGTTAACCTGCACCAGACAGTCAAGAGTCACATTGTTTTTATCACCAGTGTGGTAGATATTTGTGTTGAACTGAGCAGTGATTCAGGTGCTTGTATTTCCATGGTGAACATTTGTCTGAAAGCATTGATCAGTGGCTTGTGACTGATAAAGATCATAAATTCTCTGACATCCAACTATGGTCAAAGTTACTTGATTGCTTTGTACATAGACAGAAGCTCATGACCAGAAGTACTCCTTTTTTGTTGAGAAGTGGAGAGTTTATGTGAGGAGAAGGCAAGTGGTGACAAAGCACCATAAACATGCTGCTGCAACACTCCACTAATAACTGTTTAACTGGCATCAGCTACTAAAGTCAGTGGTGCACCCAATGCAGAGTGTGGGAATGCAGCATTTGCTAGGCTTTGCTTCACTGAATTAAAAGCAGAGCTCCTGTCATCTGTCCAGTGGGTTGGTGAATTCCACTTAGTTGTGAGGTCAGTAAGAGATGCAATTAGTGGTTCTTGCAATTTGGCTGAGTGGGGCAGACGTTGCCAATAAAAATTCAGCGCTTACAAGAAATGGCATAGCACCATGATGCATACTGACTGTGGTACCTTCACGATAGCTTCCACTTTTCTCTGATAATGGTGACCCTGCTAGTGAAATTAGATGACCCAAGAAGGAAATCTGAGGTTCGCCAAAAACTCACTTAGCATTGATCAACACCACATCATACTCTTCTAGGCATTTGAAAATCTCCACCAGATGTAACTGATATTGTTGTCCTGTGGCTGAAAAGACAGGGATTCATCCAAGTATGGAAAACCAAATGAGGGGCTCTGCAGCACAGAGTCAGTAAACCTCTGCCATGATTGAGCAACATGATTCAAACCAAATGTCATATAAAGACTTTCTAATAATTCGAATGGAGTGATTGTAGTAGTTTTTGGAATGTCTTCATTTTCCAGAGGAATATCCGTAAAAGCCTTTGCACAGTCCAGCACACAGAACACAGTCACACAATCAAGAGCCTAATTTTAGTCCATTAACAAAAGGCACTGGATATCTGTCTTGAATTCTTATTGCATTTAGCACACACTAATCACCACATGTGCCACATGCCACCCTTTATGAGTACCAGATGCAGTGGTGAAGATTAAGGCTACAAAAAGAGCAAATAACATCTTCCCGTAGCATTGAGTTAAACTTTGCATTTACAATAGTGAGATGATTGGGGAATAAACATCTACGATGGTTGAAATGTATGGGCCACAGTTGTTTTGGTAAAATGCGAAATGTTGTGACGAACGTTTCCTTCATGTGCTGTGTGGTCAGGTTAGGGCAGGAAACCAGTCAAGCAACTTGACAGATCTGTTTCCTGCTGTCTGCACTACCTTGGTGCTGTACACTACCATGTTTATCAGAATCCAGCAGTACAATGTCCAGTGATGCTATTGATGTGCCATGCATTTACTACATCAGGTTCCAGATGGTAAATGTGCCAGGAGGTTGGCACAGAATATATGCTCTGTGACATCTACAACAGTAAAATTCCAAATGAAGGCATGATACAGGTCCAAGTCCAGATAAATATGCTCTGAATCATAAGTGGCAATTAATGAGTTGTTAACAGTGGAAAGGAAAAATGAAGTTGGCTGGCAATTATACAGGAAAGTCCATGGGAAATTGCACATAACCAAGCCAATGTCACTAACATAGAGACACTGAGAGACAACTGTCCGGGAATTAGTGCACATATTTGCAACTGCTCCTGCCATTTGGATATGTTCAAGGTGAGTTACACCTACACACCACTCCTCAAATTTCTGGTGATATCAACATTTTGTATGTGATTGCTCTGTGTTACTTAGAACTGACAAGTTTGTTTCGGAATAACTGTGGGATTTTCTACAGTAATGATTTTCCTGTAACTGTGTTCAGCCAGCAGTTCACTAAGTTCACTAGCTAGAGCATTTGACAGGAAATCCTAATCTGCCCACATGAGTGAGAATGATGAGACACTGTTGCATGGTACAACTACAGTACTGATGACAGGATTATTGCATCCCGAGTCCTGTCAGTCAGATCTGCATTGATGTCCAAGGTCAATTTTGTCTGAGATGCTACTATGGCTTTAGATAGATACTCCAGAGCATATGAAGTAATGTTTTATGTACAGTTCTCATGTTGACTTTACCATGCATGTGCCTTAGGTATTGCAAAAGCACCATGTCGCTGATGTCTTCTTGCATTAACACTTAGTTCACATGCATTTATTGTGATGTAGAGATTCAGTGAATCAATTCTGTCTTCAGTTAACTATATGAAACTTGTGTGGGAGATGCTGTGATCGTGTCATCAACTTCAGCCACATAGTGTTGGCTGAGCTGACTGGCCACTAGAGCAAACTTAATAGATTCTGTGGTTATTCCTGTGTAATGAAAAGCAGCTCACACCTGCTCAAACCAAACCACTGGACTGTGAGACAAGAATGGTGGTAATCACACAGTGGACTTTGTGTGCCTGTGGAGTTTTTCATTTTTGTATTTTGAAAATTTTGTGCTCAGTCACAACGGTACTACTTATGTGTGTGTTAAGCTACATCAGCCATGTTAGCACACAGGATATTGGCACTTGCATAATTGCAGACAACAAACATTTATTTAGAGATACACGATGAAGATAAACATGACCTTAGACTTACGTTATTATTGTGCTCTTAAGCCCATAGACTGGTCTGATGCAACTCTCCATAGTACTCTATCCTGTGCTAACTTCTTCATCTCCATGTAACTACTGCATCCTACACCTGCCTCAGAACGTGTCCTACCGACCGATCCCTTCTTCTAGTCAAGTTGTGCCACAAATTCCTCTTCTCCCCAGTTCTATTCAGTATGTCCTCATTAGTTATATGATCTATCTTTCTGATCTCCAGCATTCTTCTGTAGCACCACATTTCGAAGATTCTAATCTCTTCTTGCCTAATTATTTATCGTCCATGTTTCACATTCATACATGGCTACACTCAATACAAATACTTTTAGAAAAGGCTTCCTGACACTTAAAATACACTCCTGGAAATGGAAAAAAGAACACATTGACACCGGTGTGTCAGACCCACCATACTTGCTCTGGACACTGCGAGAGGGCTGTACAAGCAATGATCACATGCACGGCACAACGGACACACCAGGAACCGCGGTGTTGGCTGTCGAATGGCGCTAGCTGCGCAGCATTTGTGCACCGCCGCCGTCAGTGTCAGCCAGTTTGCCGTGGCATACGGAGCTCCATCGCAGTCTTTAACACTGGTAGCATGCCGCGACAGCGTGGATGTGAACCGTATGTGCAGTTGACGGACGTTGAGTGAGGGTGTATAGTGGGCATGCGGGAGGCCGGGTGGATGTACCGCCGAATTGCTCAACACATGGGGCGTGAGGTCTCCACAGTACATCGATGTTGTCACCAGTGGTCGGCGGAAGGTGCACGTGCCCGTCGACCTGGGACCGGACCGCAGCGATGCACGGATGCACGCCAAGACCGTAGGATCCTACGCAGTGCCGTAGGGGACCGCACCGCCACTTCCCAGCAAATTAGGGACACTGTTGCTCCTGGGGTATCGGCGAGGACCATTCGCAACCGTCTCCATGAAGCTGGGCTACGGTCCCGCACACCGTTAGGCCGTCTTCCGCTCACGCCCCAACATCGTGCAATCCGCCTCCAGTGGTGTCGCGACAGGCGTGAATGGAGGGACGAATGGAGACGTGTCGTCTTCAGCGATGAGAGTCACTTCTGCCTTGGTGCCAATGATGGTCGTATGCATGTTTGGTGCCATGCAGGTGAGCGCCACAATCAGGACTGCATACGACCGAGGCACACAGGGCCAACACCCGGCATCATGGTGTGGGGAGCGATCTCCTACACTGGCCGTACACCTCTGGTGATCGTCGAGGGGACACTGAATAGTGCACGGTACATCCAAACCGTCATCGACCCATCGTTCTACCATTCCTAGACTGGCAAGGGAACTTGCTGTTCCAAAAGGACAATGCACGTCCGCATGTATCCCGTGCGACCGAACGTGCTCTAGAAGGTGTAAGTCAACTACCCTGGCCAGCAAGATCTCCAGATCTGTCCCCCATTGAGCATGTTTGGGACTGGATGAAGTGTCGTCTCACGCGGTCTGCACGTCCAGCATGAATGCTGGACCAACTGAGGCGCCAGGTGGAAATGGCATGGCAAGCCGTTCCACAGGACTACATCCAGCATCTCTACGATCGTCTCCATGGGAGAATAGCAGCTTGCATTGCTGCGAAAGGTGGATATACACTGTACTAGTGCCGACATTGTGCATGCTCTGTTGCCTGTGTCTATGTGCCTGTGGTTCTGTCAGTGTGATCATGTGATGTATCTGACCCCAGGAATGTGTCAATAAAGTTTCACCTTCCTGGGACAATGAATTCACGGTATTCTTATTTCTATTTCCAGGAGTGTATATACTTGGTGTTAAAAAATTTCTCTTCTTCAGAAATACTTTTCTTGCCATCGCTAGTCTACATTTTATATCCTCTCTACTTCGACAACCTTCAGTTATTTTGCTCCACAAATAGCAGAACTCATTGACTACTTTAAGTGTCTCATTTCCTAATCTAATTTTCTCATCATCACCTGATTTAATTAGACTACATTCCATTATCTTAGTTTTGCTTTTGTTGGTGTTCATCTTATATCCTTCTTTCAAGACACTGTCCAGTCCGTGCAACTGCTCTTCCAAGTCCTTCGCTGTCTCTGACAGAATTACAACGTCATCAGTGAACCTCAGTGTTTTTATTTCTTCTCCATGGATTTTAATTCCTACTCCTGGTTTTTCTTTTATTTCCTTTACTGTGTGCTCAATACACAGAATGAATAACACCAGGGATAGGGTACAACTCTGTCACCCTCCCTTCTCAACCACTGATTCCCTTTCGTGAACCTCTACTCTTATAACAGCCATCTGGTTTCTATACAAATTGTAAATAGCCTTTTGCTTCCTATATTTGACACCTGCTATCTTCAGAATTTGAAAGAGAATATTCCAGTCAAGATTGTCAAAAGCCTTCTCTAAGTCTACAAATGCTAGAACTGTAGGTTTCCTTTTCTGTAACCTATCTTCTAAGGTAAGTCATAGAGTCAGTGTTGCCTCATGTGTTCCGACATTTCTATGGAATCCAAACTGATCTTCCCCAAGATCAGCTTCTATCAGTTTTTCCATTCATCCATAAAGAATTCGAGTAAATATTTTGCAGCTGTGACTTATTAAACTGATAGTTTGCTAATTTTCACACCTGTCAACACCTGCTTTCTTTGGGATTGGAATAATAATCTTCTTCTTGAAGTCTGAGGGTATTCACCAGTCTCTTACATTTTGCTCACCAGACGGTAGAGTTTTGTCATGGCAGTCAGTAGTTCTAATGGAATGTTGTGTGCTCCTGTGGCCTTGTTTTGACTTAGGTCTTTCAGTGCTCTGTCAAATTCTTCATGCAGTAATATATCTCCCACTTCATCTTCATCTACATCCTCTTCCATCTCCATAATATTGCCCTCAAGTACATCACCTTTGTGTAGACCCTCTATACACTCCTTCCAACTTTCTGCTTTCCCTTCGTTGCTTAGTACTGGCTTTCCATCTGAGCTCTTGATATTCATATAAGTGTTTTTTTTTTTTTTCTCCAAAGGTCTCTTAATTTTCCTGTAAGCAGTACCTGTCTTACCCTAAGTGATATATGCCTCTACACCCTTACTTTTATCCTCTAGCCACCCCTGCTTAGCCATTTTGCACTTCCTGTCAATCTCATTTTTGAGACGTTTGGATTCCTTTTTGCTGACTTCACTTACTGCATTTTTGTATTTTCTCCTTTCATCAGTTAAATTTAGTATCTTTTCTGTTACCCAAGGATTTCTACTAGCCCTCGTCTTTTTACCTACTTGATCCTCTGCTGCCTTCACTATTTCATCTCTCAAAGGTACCCATTCTTCTTCTACTGTATTTCTTTTCCCTGTTCCTGTCAGTCGTTACCTAATGCTCTCTCTACAATCTCTGGTTCTTTCAGTTTATCCAAGTCCCGTCTCCTTAAATTCCCACCTCTTTGCAGTTTCTTCAATTTTTATCTACATTTCATAACGAATAGATTGTGGTCAGAGTGCACACCTGCCCCTGGAAATGTCTTACAATTTAAAACCTGATTCTCAAATCTCTGTCTTACCATGATATAATCTATCTGAAACCTTCCAGTGTCTCCAGGCCTCTTCCACATATACAACCTTCTTTCATGATTCTTAAACCAAGTGTTAGCTATAATCAAGTTATGCTATGTGCAAAATTCTACCAGGCAGCATCCTCTTTCATTCCTTACCCCCATTGCGTATTCACCTACTACTTTTCCTTCTGTTCCTTTTCCTACTATCGAATTCCAGTCACCCGTGACTCTTAAATTTTCATCTCCCTTCACTACCTGAATAATTTCTTTTATCTCATCATACATTTCTTCAATGTCTTTGTCATCTGTGGAGCTAGTTGGCATATAAACTTTTACTAATGTGGTGAGTGTGGGCTTCATGTCTATCTTGGCTACAATAATGCATTCACTGTGCTGTTGGTAGTAGCTGACCTGAACTCCTATCTGTTATTTATTCTTAAACCTACTCACCTGACCAGAAGTCTTGTTCCTCCTGCCAACAAACTTTACTAATTCCCACTATATCTAACTTTAACCTATCCATTTCCATTTTTTAATTTTGTAATCTACCTGCCCGATTAAGCGATCTGACATTCCACACTCTAATCTGTAGATTGCTAGTTTTGTATCTCCTGATGATGATGTCCTCCTGACTAATCTCCACCTGCCGGAGATTCGAATAGGGGACTATTTTACCTGAGGAATATTTCACCCAACATGCCATCACCATTTAACCATATAGTAAAGCTAAATGCCCTCAGCAAAAATTATGGCTATAGTTTCCCCTTGCTTTCAGCTGTTCACAGTACCAGCACAGCAAGGCCGTTTTGGTTAATGTTACAGGGCCAGATCAGTAAATCATCCAGACAGTTGTCCTGCAATTTTTGAAAAGTTTGCTGCCCCTCTTCATGAACCACACATTTGTCTGTTCTCTCAACAGATACCCAGCTCCATTGTGGTTGCACCTACTGCAGCACACAAGCCTCCCCACCAACAGCAAGGTCCTTGGTTCATGGGGAGGGGGGGGGGGGGCGCTTAGACCTATAAATTGCTGTAAATTAATGCTTGCTATGATGTGTAGTCTATTGAGCAAAGAATTTCTTAATGTCTAAACAAAACACCATCCAATGCTGAAACACAAAATGTCTTAACACTTAAAGATTCTATTAGGGACCAATGCTCTTCATTGTGCTTGAAAGCCACAGATCGCTACAGAAAGAATGCAACAGTGCTAAGTGAAGACAAAAAATCAGGACAGCTCGAGAGAAGGACATGTGTGTGGAGATGGATTCGTTCTCACCTGTTTATTTAAATATGACTGTTGTACCGAACTGATTGTAGGATGTTAACAGCTTCAAGTTGTGGTACAAGGACTGTATATTGTTGTGAGTTTTGCTGCATACATTGTAGAGCAGCAGCTAGCATTGCTAATTGGCATGATGTGGGCCATCAGTTGAAACCCTATCATGATCAAAGATTGGTTATTTGCCTGTTTATGTATCATTTCTGGAAGATTATCAAAGCTTCTCATGTTTGTAATGTTTGTTTATTCTGGAATATTCAATGTCTGTGTAACAGCAGCACTCTCCGACCATGAAAAGAGTTCTGTTGTAACTGTACATTGATGTCAGTAATAAACGCTTTTTCAGTACTAAATCTTGTACCTCGTCAATTATTCTGGTTATGTTGTGATACATCACCATGGCTCCAATCAGGCAATGTAAAAGCCATCATCTAGGTGTACAGGAACCAGGATACATTAAGTAAATCATTTGAAAAGTTCATATATTTAGGAAACCAATGGATTCCAACCAGCAGTAAGACAACTACATATGAGGCTCCCATCAGTGTTTCCTGGAAACCTGTGATGGCCTCCCGAATGTGATCACTGTGGCATTTGTAGAAGACCACTATGACCTCACCTCTTTCGTATTGCATGTAGTAAAGGAGAGATACTGCAGTTTTATGCAGCCAGAAATGTCACACCAAGAACATTTGAGATATCAGCCATGAATGTTATTCCTATCCGTCAGGAGAAAATATAGAATGTTGAAGAAAGGGCTATCAGCGTTTGGCACCAAAATTCACCACCATTCGAATGTACCATGAAGAATGGATTGGCCAACTTGGACATATGCCTCAGCTATCAAACGGCAATCCAATAACTGACAAATTCATGTACAGCAAATTTCTCCGCCAAGCATAATGCCCAATAGAAAAATACACTCATGCTCATAAATTAAGGATAATTGCAGAATGTGGTGCCACACAACATGGCACTACACAAAACTGTCACTGATATCATAGACACATAGGGAACACACATGACACAGATCTGTAAGTCCAGAGTATTGGTAATAAGTTGAGAAACCTGTCCCAAAACACATGTGCTTCCAAATGCCACTGTTTCCTGCACATGTACCCCGACATCAATATGGGATATGATCACCATGCACATGTACACAGGCCACACAACTGGTTGGCATACTCTGGATCAGTTGGTTGAGCAACTGCTGGGCTATATACTATCATTCTTGCACCAGTGCCTCTCGGAGCTCCTGAAGTGTCCTAAGGGTTTGAAGATGTGCAGCGATACATCAACCAAGAGCATCCTAGATGTGCTTGATGGGGTTTTTTGTCTGGACAACACTCAGGCCACTCCATTCGACTGATATCTTATGTTTCAAGGCACTCCTCCACGATGGCAGCTCAGTGCGCTGTGCATTATCATCCATCAGGAAGAAGTTGGGACCCCCTGCACCCCTGAAAAGGCAGACATACTAGTGCAAAATGGTGTGCCAACACACCTGACCTGTTAAGTTCCTCTGTCAAAGACATGTAGGGGTGTATGTGCACCGATCATAATCCCACCCCACATCATCAAATCATGACCTCCATATAGGTCCCTGTGAAGGACATTAAGGGGTTGGTATCTGGTTCCTGGTTCATGCCAGATAAAAACCCAGCAAGAACCACTGTTCAGACTATACCTGGACTCATCCATAAACATAATCTGGGACCACTGTTCCAATGACCATGTACTGTGTTCTTGACACCAGGCTTTATGGGCTCTCCTGTGACCAGGGTTCAGTGGAATGCACCTTGCAGGTCACTAGGCAAATAAACCATGCCTGTTCAGCCATCTGTAGACCGTGTGTCTAGAGACAACTGTTCCAGTGGCTGCGGTAAGGTGCCGAGCAAGGCTACTTGCAGTACTCCATGGCGTCTATGGGCGCTGATGGTGGGATATCGCTCTTCTTGTAGTGTTGTACATTGTGTACGTCCCGTACTGTAGCGCCTGGACACGTTTCCTGTCCACTGGAATCATTGCCATAATCTTGAGATCACAGTTTGTGGCACACGGTGGGCCTGTGCTACGATCTGCTGTGTTTGACCAGCCTCCAGTCGCCCGAGTATTCTACCCCTCATAACATCATCAATATGTGTTCTTTGAGCCATTTTCCACACACTGTCCTCCCATATGACATTTACCAAGTTGTCAGGAAATCTCATTGATGGCCATCCTGTCTAGGTACTGACTAAGGGGATCCTTTTCTGCTATGTCAAATGCTTATTGTTACCAGCTATGGAATGCTATGTTCATGACAGTGATTGTTTGAGTGTCACAAAGGGGAAATTCATCCAGCTGATGGGAACCTGTTTTGCAAGAATAAATATCAATGACAGAACACAACCCTTTGAAACTGTTGTTTAGACAGACTAGAGTCATAATTTTATTCTTGGATGGGAGTTTTTGCAGGCATCACATGCAGTCATAGAGTATTGAAAATCTTTGCTCTAGGTTAATGAAGCTGTTCCAACAAGTGCACGCGTTTGCATTGAAGGTATTATCCTGCCATCATCAGTGAGATGAGTTCCAGTCATCAATGTAGATTCTCAGTCAAACTGTGAAATTTTTGTTGATCACAAAAAGCTACCCACTCTCACGAAATAAATGCCACTGATGATCATAAGCACTTGCAGGTGTTCAGGAGAAATTTTCATCACTAACTGTAATTAGCAGCCACAACTCAGCCTTAAAAGTACTTTCATAGGAAGAACCAAATTAGTCAGAGATAGGTAACTCAGAGCCATCAACAAAGAATCGTACTCTGCTACCACTATAGACAATGCAGTGGCAGAAGTTACTGTTACACTGCCAGTAGGACCTGGCCTCTCTGAGAAACAATATCGGTGAGAACTACCCATTACGCACCAGTTTTCAGATACTTTCAAATTTTCAATGGCGAAAAGATACACCAAATATCCCATTATAAAGCACTGTATAAACACTGGGGTCCATCCACCAATTAGGCAGCATTTGTATAGGTTGTCTCCGATGTCTCATACAGGGTGTCTTCAATGAATGATGCATAATTCAGGAGGAAGTCAAGAAGATGTTGTAAGATGACATCACAAAACCTTCAGCAAGTCCTTGGTCCTCTTCTGTAGTCTTTGTGAAGAAGAAGGATGGCATGGGAAGTTCCCCCATTACCTGCTAACAACTAATCAAAATCAAAAAGAAATACATTTATCATTTGCCAAACATTGATGACACCCTAGACTGTTTGAAAGGGGCAAAGTATTTCACAACTGTGGACATGTAGGCAGGATACTGGCAAACTGAGGTTATTGGGGAAGATTGGGAAAAGACTGCCTCCATAATGTGTCGTGTCAGTGAGTTCAAAGTTATGCTGCTGGGTCTATGTAATTCTCCAGCCACCTCCAAGTGTATGATGAGCAACTTGCTTTGACACCTTAAATAGATTACATCTCTTTGCTGTCTGGCTGACACTGTAATTTTTTGAAGACATTTGAAGAATATCTGACATCTGTGTTGTAGTATTTTGAGACTGCAGGTCTCTGCCAGCGTCCAAAAAAAGTGCCTTTTAGTCACTCAAGAAACAAAAATTTAGGATTATCTGGTTAATGGCAGGAATCTGTCCTGATGCAGAGAAAATAAGACCAGTCACTAATTTTTTGAGCCCTTGTCATGTTCGTGGTGTGAGAACTTTTATTGGAATGTGTTTGTGCTACTGGTGCTTCATAAAGGTCTTCTCTACCAAGGCACGTTCCTTGCAAGAACTACTACAGGGAGACACCAAATTTTCCTGGAACAAAGTGCATAAAAGATCTTTCCTTGTTCTTAGGAAATGCTAACATCCTCCCCAGCCCAGCACTGCATGGTGAAAATTCTGAGACAGAACTTGACACTGATGCTAGCAGATACGGGATAGATGCAGTTCTGGTACAAATATAGGAAGTTGCTGAAAAAGTGATAGCATTTATTCACAGAGTATTCTACAATCCTGAGATGAACTACTCTACAATTGAGAAAGAGTGCCTTGCAGTTATTTTGGCCATCAACAAGTTCTGTCCGTATTCAGCGTGTGATGGACCACAATTCTGTATGCTGGGTCAACTGGCAAGTGGAGCACTGACACTTCAGGAGGATGAGGTCACAGTGGTATGCAAAAATGGACACAAATTGTTTTTGAAGGAATTCTTTGGTGAATGACATCAGCATGGACAAAGTCTCAGACGTCACTGCATTAAATGACACTACTGACATTGCTGAAAACCATAGAGGCATTGAAAGAGGAGGAACTGACCAAAGCATAATTCCAAGTAATAAAGGGAACTTTCTGATCTGTAATTATTATGTAACAACACACAAATATTACAGATGAGTGAAAATACTTTACCAATAATAACTGGACAAGTGTAAGTATGGCTTGCATACTGATATTTCAGTACAAACTTCATTATGTATACAGGGTGATTTTTTCCACTGTGGAACTCTAAGGATTGATCGATGAGAGGATACGTAACAAAAAGGGTCTAATGAACTTATGTCTTGCGGTTTCCATGCTAGAGACCATTTATTCAGTCATACATTCTCACAGAGATGTAGTCTAAAATGCATTGTACCATGCAGCTACAGTCACGATATCCATGATTTCCTCCAAGAGGGTGCTACTGTTCCTCATACATCATGCTCTAATGACCTCTTCTGCCATAGTAATTGGTAATATTGTGTCCGATTCACTTCTCTTGCTGACTCACCTTTTAGTGGTTGTGATACAGCATTGTACACAATGGGTCTGTATTCAAATTGAAAGCTTGGCAACGTGGTGTTTACTTACGGAACAGCAGATGGCTGGGTTGTATCATGAGACCTGTCCACATCAACAACAATCACAGCATTCAATGTTTGCAAAAGTGTTTCACCATTTGTCTGAGACAGTCATTTCAGAAAGCAGGAAATTGTGAAGGATGTACCCAAAATATTTGGACACCAGACTTGGAGGAAAATGTGATTAAAACTGTGAAAGATGACCACAGTTGGCCTGACAGTACAAAGTAAACTTTGTGAGCAGTTTTGTCATAGGTTTCTTTACAAGGCAACCATGATTCTGGGATTTGTGTCATCTATCCTATTCACGGATGAGATGAGGCCACCTTTACGTGGACTAGTATCTTCAACTTTCATAACAGTCATCTATAGGATAGTATGCAGTATCCCCATAATATGGTGACAGCAAATCATCAGCATCAGTGCAACCACAATGTGTCGCAATGTGTGGGCTGGGGTAATTGGCAAACATATTTTGGGACCAGTCTCCCTTCTACATTGCCTAACAGTCCAGAACTATTAGTGTTTCTTGTGGGTGACTTTGCCTCCCCTGCTGGAAGAAGTGCCACTGATGATTCGGGTTATGTGGCTGCTACAGGATGGTGTTGCAGCCCACTTTGCCGTTAACATCTGGACACATCTCTGTCATGTCTTTTGTGGTCAACGGATCAGGTGAGGGGTCCAGTTGCATGACCTGCTCATTTACTGGATCTCAATCCATATGATTCCTGATTATGGTGCCATCTCAGAAGTGTCATGTATACAGAGCCCATTCCAGATGCAGAGACACTAGAGCAGCGTGTTCATGCTGCCTTTGACAGTGTTTGGATGCAGCCTGGCTGATGTGAATGTGCGAGACAACATACTATGACATATACACATGTCCTTTGAGGCACATGGAAACCATTTTTAACACATACTGTAACTGTGGCTGCATGATACAGTGCCTATTAGACCACAGCCTCTATAACAATGTATGATTGAATAAATGGTCTCTAGCATGGAAACCATGCTTTTATGGACATAACTTCATTAGACCTTTTTTGTTCTGCATCCTGTCATTGATCAACGCCTAGAGTTTGTACATTCTGGAAAAAATCACCCTCTACTCAGGTAATTCATTTTCAGGCTTTGATGAGTGAGTTTGTGAGAATCAATATGTGTGACATAAATGACCGTATCTTTTTATTTCATTGACTTAGAAGCTTCCATTTTTTACATCACCAAAGAACAGTAGACCTTTGTACTTGACGTAACTTTCAACTTGATACCTGTTCCTGAGCAAAAACAGCTTAACAGATAACACACAGAAAGACAGAAATATGGACAGACAGACAACAAATGGGGGAAAAAAATTACGTGATATAATTACAGATTAACAGTTTTTGGATTGTTTCCTTTACTTCTTCACTGAAACCTTGCTTCTCATCAAATTTCATGATTCTAGACCAACAGGAAGAGATAGAGGCCAGGCACATCATGAAAATAAAGGAAATGTTGTAGGAAGAGCTTCACACCTGTGCAGTTCAGAAAAGCTGGTGTTGGTTGGAAGGATCCACATGGCCCAGGCTGTGGAGCAATTTTTGAAGTAAAGTACATTGTGCTGGGCAGCATGTTCAGCAATTGGATGACCCAGCTGTCTCTTGGCTACATTTTGTCAATGCATATTCATGTGGACAGACAGCTTGTTAGTTGTCATGGCTGTTTTCACAGGTAGCCCTGCCTTTATTGGAAAATAGGTCTGTAGTAGTTAGAGGATGATGGGACAGTCTTGCATCTAGTTCCATTGCAGGGTTATGGGTCTTGAGGCAAAGGGTCAGGAGCAGAAGTGGATTAGGTATGATCAAGGATATGACATATGTTCACTGGATGGTGGAGTACCACTGTGAGAGTGGTGGGAAGGATATTGGCAGGATATACCTCATTTCAGGGCATGACAAGAAGGTAGTTGAAACTCTGATGGAGAATACAATTTACTTGCTCCAGTTGTGAGAGGAGTGCTCCTTTATGGCCAGATGGTGGGTATTAGGGAGGTGGTAGGTAACAGGAGAGACAGCGCATCGGATACCTGTTTCCAAACTAGGTTGTTAGGGCAACTTCAGTCTGTGAAGGCCTCAATGAGATCTTTGGCACATTTGTAGAGGGGCTGCTCCTTACTACATATGTAACAGCCATGGGTGGCTAGGTTGTATGAAAGGGACTTCTTGTTATGATGTGTGTGGCAGCAGTTGTTGAGGTGGAGGTATTGCATCAGGTGGATAGTAGGTTTGACGTGGACAGAGTTCAAGGGGGATAAGGTTTAGCGAACAAGAGGGGAGGGGGGGGGGGGGGGGGTAGCGGTGTTGAGATTCTGAAAGAATGTGGATAGGATGTCTCTGCCCTTGGCCAAGATAGAGGTCACCTACAAACAAATCATGGTACAGCAGTAGGCGCCTACCAGGCACTATTAATAATTGATAACAGACTGTGGAATTATATCTCATGCAGCATGCACTTAGGTCTCTTGAGTCATGCCATAGCGCATGTTTAATGACTGTCTGCTACATATCCCTATTTCAGATAGTTCTTTTATGCCGTTCCATGTGCCTGGCCAGTGTAGCTGTGTTCATTCCTATAGCAAATGCTGCACAGTGGACACAAGTTACTTAATTAACAACATGTGTAGTTTTTAAAGTTTTTCTGTATTTGAAATTGTATAATTACCAGTGGTGAGATTGGAGTAGGTGGCAATGGGAGGCTATGTGGACAGGGTTCACAGCAGGCTTAGCAATATTAGTGTAGGGGTAATGGTTTGGAGTACAACGGAAGGCAACCAAGTATGGAGTGAGGAGCATATCAGAGAGAAAGGATCTCATTTCAGTGTTTTCCTTGAAAAAGCCAAAGCTGTAGCAGAGTAGTGTGTTGGGTATTGTGTGACAGGAGGGATGTTTTGAGTTTTTGGAATTGGGAGTTTGTAAGAGGAGAATACTGTCCAGAAGAATAATTTCTGTTTGTTAGTTGTTGAGGACAGATATGTTTGCTGGGGCGCTTATGCTGTTGGGAAAGAAGATTTGATGTGGACGTAGTGGCATCTGTCAAAATATAGGCTTGTCGGTTGGTTTCTCATGCACTGCATTTTGGAATTGGGTTCCAGTCATGAGGAAGTCAAGACTTTGAAAATAGCCAGGTGAATTTAAGCTGTGAAAAGAAGTTATTCTTTTGTAGAAAGTAGAGTAGTTCTTCCTCATCATGAGTCCAGACCACAGATATGTCATGATAAATCTGTACCAAGACAGGAGGCTCTAACAACCCTACCACACAAAGGTCAAAAAATTTCTTTAATTCTGAAGTCATAAGTTTAGATTTTTCTTTCATTTCAACCAGAACCAAATCACCAATATTAAAGTGTGAAAACTTGCCTTTTGCATCGTGTCTTCTCTTTCTGTAATCTGCTTGTTTTTTCATGGTGTCATTTACAATTTGTTCTCTCTCCTGAGGTGACAAAATTTGACAAACTGGAAAGTCTATGTGTTCAGTAATAAAGCTAGCGGGTCTTTTGTTAAACATAACTTCGAATGATGAAAAGCCAGTGGATGTATGTTGCAAACTGTTCATTGTGTCTTCGAAATCATTTAGATATTCAATCCAATTAACATGGTTCCATGTTCTGCACAACCTCCCTATCTCTCTCATGTACCTCTCTGCTGGATTACTGGATGAGTGATTAACTGAAATCAAAATATGTTTTATGTTTGCATTTTCAACAAAAGAAAGTGCATCAGCAATAACATTTTCCTTTGCCTTAAAATATATAATTTCATAATCAAATTGTTGTAAAAATAATGCCCATCCGGTGATTCTACTATGATAAAGCATACACTCCTGTAAGTAACTTAGTGCTTTGTGGTAAGAGTAAACAATCACTTTTTCAGTCACAGTGTAAGTCTTTTCATACTTTTGTAATACTCTACTAGCAAATGCAATGGAATGGTGTTCAAATATGATCTCTTACGACTTTTTTCTGAAATAAGTGTGCTCCTAATCCTGTATCACTGCTATCAGTCATTAGACAGAAGGGTAAAGACATGTCAGGCCTATATAGAATTCTGCTCTGTGCAAGTTGTTTCTTTATCTCATCAAATGATTTTTGACAATCAGATGAACAATCCCAGACAGTATTTTTCTTTAATAGATCACATAAACAGGAAGCATTCATAGCTTGAGTACTGACATACTTTCTGTAAAATCCAGCAAGACCAAAAAAAGATTTTAATTGTTTTTTATTTTTAGGAACAGGAAAATTCTCTATAGCTTCAATCTTTTCTCTGTCAGGTTCAATCCCCTTTTCCAAAATAATGTGTCCCAAAAATTTCAATTCACTTACTCCAAATTTACATTTTTCTAACTTTAAGGTCATACCCCCTTCCCTTAATTTTGTACACACCTGTGTTAGCAATTCAAAATGTTCTTCCCATGTTTTTCCAGAAATCAAAATATCATCTACATATACAGTAAGTTTAGACAGTAGTTCATCCCCCAAAACAAGATCTAATGCTCTAATAAACTCAGCAACAGAAACAGTTAGTCCAAATGGTACAACACAGTAATTATAACCTTTCCCCCCCCCCCCCCCCCCCCCATATAAAAATGCTGTGTATTTTCTAGAATTTATTTCTAAAGAAATTTGGTGAAAGCCTGAAGTTAAGTCTAAGCTGCTTATGAATTTCACACATTCAAATTTATGTAACAGTTCATCTATGTTTTCTGGATGATCATTTTCTCTTTTCAAAAACTTGTTAAGGTGCCCAGAATCAAGTACAAGTCTAACACCACCTCCACGTTTGGAAACCACCACCAAAGGATTATTATAATCACTGTTACTTATTTCGATTATACCCCATGCTCCCATTTTTTGTATCTTTCACTCTACTTCTTTTCTTTTTGCAGAAGGAATACTATAAGGCTTGAGGAAAAAAAGGTTCGTGATTTTTAAGATGTAAAATGCACTGATAATTCCTGACTCTTACAGGTTTTTCATTGAAAACATCTTGAAATTCAAACAATAAATTTTCCAGCTGTCTCTTTTGATCACTGTCCAAATTAATTGCTTCCTCTACTTTGCTTTTAACTAGGTTTTCATAATTTTGACCAGAAAAATTTAGCTCAGGCTTGTTATCATAACAGTACAAATTCTCTTCATGGTCTATGATTTTCCTGACATGATTGCAACCTACTCCACAGTGTATAATAAACAGTTGTGTACACACAATAGTATTTCTTTTGGGTTCACACACAATTAACTTCATCTTCCAGCTAAATGCAGCACTTACCTTTAACCCCAGTCAATGCCAAACAATATGTTCTCTTCTAAACTTGGAATAACAAGACAACCCTGCTCAAATTTTACATCTTCTATTTCAGATGATAAAAATACTTGACTGTGTTTGTCTATAGCTCCTCTTATCTTTACTCCCATCACAGGGGCATCAACACTGTCTTTAATTTTATTTCTAAATTTTTCTGAAATAGCTGAAATAGGACTCCCTGTATCAATGAGACATTTACCCTCCCAACTGTTTACTTTAGCTTTAATGTATGGACACCCTAATTAGCATTCTTCTACTTTTTCTTTTAGTGGTTCATGTAACAGATCATTTTCAATTTCTCTAAAATTACCCTCATTATTTTCCTGATCAGTTTTCAACAACTTCACACACACATTGACACTTTCATTATCATCATCTATGGATACAACAGGTTGAGCATACAACATATATTCATTACATTTTACACTTTGCCACCAGTGAGGATATAACCTTCTACAAATTTTAGCTAAATAGTTCCACAACTCTTCCCTATCTGTTTTGTAATTGCAACTGTTCCATAATATTTTTAAAAAATTTTCACCTTTTCCTTCATAACTTGTATGTGGGCTTAATACTTCATACTATTAGCTGGCACAACATTACAGTCCTCTGCTACATTAAATTGGTTACACTGACTTAACTTTACCTGTTCTTCAGATGCATGAGTGTCCTCTTCCTCATTACTAACCATGCTTACCTCATCATAATGCTCACAATTATCAACTTCATTATCACATAGCTTCACTATTTCACTTGAAATAATCTCGATGAATACCTGATACTCACCCACAGCATTAATCTCACCATTACTTACCTCCGTACAAATCTCAACGACATCATTAGCTTCCATATTTTCGTCAAAATCAAAACCTTCCTCGTCATGCATCCTATCCACAGTCACATTGAGTTCCATCTCTCTCTCTTCACATAACTTTTCATTTTCATTAAATAACTTATTCAAATAAGAGCTGTAATGTTTGTCAGATACTTCAGAATTACATAGATTATTATTCTCTATCCAATTATAAAATTCTGGCACAATTGCAATATCCTCATCTGGCTTGTTCTCAGAAGTAGTTATCTTATTGCTGTCATCATGATTATTTTCTCTTATTGTATTCCCAAATTTGTGATCAAAATTTAAAGTATTAATTTGGTGTTTAACATGAGTGTCTGTTATTTGTGGTGTGTACTTGTTTTGTCTTTCACTGGTTTTATTATAATAATAACTTACATTTCTCCTTCTTCCTCTGTCTGTAAATTCCCAGTTGTTATTGTAGGTCCTATTTTGATTAAATTTTCTCGCCCCAAAACTTGGACCCACATTGAGGTGGTCCGGAGTTTTCCTGCCTGTTTTCTCTGTTGTTTGATCTCCAATTTTGTTCTCCCCTGTTTCTGTCATCTCACCTGTTTCTATTTCCAAAATTTCTATCCCTGTCTCTGTCATTACCATTATGATCCCTATTGTTTCCCCTGTGTTGTTCATATCTATTGTCTCTGTATTCTCTCCTCTCTCCATACTTGTTTGAATACCCCCCCCCCCCTCCCCCCTGTTGGTGTTCACCACTGTTAAAATTTTGCATATTCCCTCATATCCACATATTTTAAAAATTCTTCCACAGGATCATCAGGCCCATGAACTAAATCCCATTGCAATTTTTCAGGTAGCCTTCTTTTCAGCACATCTATTTGTGTTATTTCATCGAAAGGTTTATCTAAATGTATTAATTTTCTCAGTTGATCTTTACAAAATGCTTTCATGGTGCTCACTCTCCCTCTGAAAATAGGTCCATTTAAAAATTCAGATTTAATCCTCCCCTGTTCAGATTCTGACCAAAATTTGTTTAAGAAACTTTTCTCAGAATTTGCAAAGATTTCCCACTGATCGAAATTTTGGTTAGCCCAGGATAGGGCCTCCCTTTCAAGAAATTTTTAAATCAACTGGGTGCAAATTATCACAAGGAAAACTTTTCACTAACAGGTTTGACCATGCTGGTCCATGACTGTACAAATTCTTGTTAACAACATATTCTTCAACTTGATTTATTTTAGTTTTTAATGTATCTAATTTATTGGTAAGATTTGATTCTAAACTGTCAACCTTTTTCTCAGCACTACTGACTGCATTAACACTGTTTACTTTCAAGTCATTCAATTTTTCATCTAGTGATTCATTTTCATTTTGAAGCTCCTGAATTTCCCTGGCTCTGTTACTATTTTCAGCAATGAATTAATTTTCAAAAACAATTACTTTTTCCTCCACATTGTCTACCCTCGATTCTATTACCTTTAAGTTAGCTTCCAGTGTATTTTTTACCTCAGTTAACTCAGTTTTTATTGCATTTAATTGCTTATTCAAATTCTCCCCTAACCTTCGTCAATTTCAGCCCTCATTTCAGATTTTAAATTATTTATGTTTTCATTCTGCTTACTCAGAAGATGCAGAATTATTTCAATCCTATCGAGTTTCTGATCCTCCCCCACTATTTCTTCCCCTGCATTAATTTTATCCATTATTAGCTGTTAACAGAAAATGAACCACTAGAAATGACAATACCAAATTACAAAATTTGTTAGAATTTTTACTTAACTTATAGCTGAAGTCTTCTCCATCAGAATCCAGTCGTAGTGTTTATTTTACATCCTTTATCATCCCATTGTTTTTTTGCGTCAATTTTTCGTCCTGTGGTTGTCTCCTTTTGGTTGTCAAGTTTTTGTCAATATTTTTCATAACAGATTCACTGTGTACTTTTCCTGCAACACATCTACAGTTAATTTTTGAACATTTGGTGCTGCCTATCCTGGCTAGAGCACCCACATTCTAACAACCCTACCACACAAAGCTCAAAATTTAATAACAATTGTGGTGTTGCTCACACTGCTAAATACTGCATTTTCAGGCAAAAACTAAGTTATTATTTGGCAGGTGTCATTAGAGCACAGTTAATAAAGTCATTTCATGTAATAATGAATAAACTAGGCAATCATCTTTTCGTATTTCCAACGCTGGTCTCGTGGTAAAATCATGGCTCAATCATTGAAAATATAGGTGGTGATGATTCCAAGCTCGGATGTAAAGAGGCCTAGGTTCTATTCTGCTATATTCAGAAGTTTTGTAGATGCACTTCACAAACCATTCTTGGAGATTAAACCTTTCAAAGTTAGCACAATAGTGATGTAAAAAAAATAATCAGCACTCCGAATTTAAGTTACACTTCATTTTAATTGCTTTTATTGCAATATCACGTGACACACAAACATCACTTCACAATACAAAACATACTTGAAAACATCTTCCTCACAGTCACTGTTAAAGTTCACATTTTATAAGCTAACTACAATATGTGTCTTTCCAACATGACGTCCAAGACTTTACCTTCTCAAGGTCCGACTTTCTAACAACTTAACAACTAACTGATCGCTTACGCGCCCAAAAATCAAGATTTACAAGTATGTCAAAGATCATAGTGACAAAAGAAAGAATACACATAAGAATAATATCATTGCAATATAATCATATTGATGTATCACAAATGAAATCAAATCTGAATGTTGTCTCAGAAATATGTTAAGTAGTTAACAGAAAAACAGTAGAATATTACTGGTATCGAGAGGTTCAGGTGAGGTGCTGTAATGGTTACGTAATTCAAGTACCATTACAAGGCCCAGCTTGTGAGTCATGAGGAATCCCTCTCCAATGCTGTCTATGGGAAGATTGGCACAGGATATTACAATCAAGGTTATCATATCTGTTACCTGGATTTATTTGTAGGTTCCAAACTCCTGAGTGAAGTCATTATAGGTAAAGGTGAAGTTGAGTAGGGGGACAATAAGTGAGGGTTTACGAAGACTTTCAGGTGTTTGTTGGGAGTGGTAGGTTCTAGAGCCGAGAGTCTGCATGTATGTGGGATGTTGGTGTAAAGAGTGGTCACATCAGAAGTGACAGCAAAGGTTTCAGAAGGGAGAAGAGTCGGAACCAATTTTGATACATGTCAGGAATTGATTAGTATCTGTTATGTAGAAAGCTCTATGTGATGGGTTGGAGGTGCTGATCAACCATGGCTAAGGTGTATTCTATTACAAGCTTTAAAGCCTGCTACTACGATGCAGCTGGAATGGTTGTTTTTATGTACTTTGTGAAGTTGGGAGAATGTGAGGGAGGGGGTTGTGCATGGATTCACCATGTGATTAATATTGTTTATGTTGTTTATCATTGTATATTCAGAATTAGCACCTCATTTTGTTGTTTTAGTGTCTCGTCAAATGTGCTGACAACATGTAAGTGTGTCGTAGTAAAGAAGATAAAATAAATTTTGAAAATGTTATTTCATTGAATCTTTTACAATTTATCTTCAGATGTGCTTTATACTGGCTCATATTTTATGTTTATTGAATGGTACTTACCACTTAGCTTTCTGAAACACCTTTGTCAGAGGTATTTTGAAGTTGACAAGACAGAGAAATGAATGTCAGGGCACAAGCAGGATTTATGTGTAACAATGAGTGTCCTTCCCATGCATGATTGAAAATACACAAAAAAAAAAAAAAAAAAAAAAAAAAAAAAAAAAAAAAAAAAAATGTTCGTGAGCTTTATTTAAGGGTATTCATTTTGTTCCTGTACTTTTGTTGTTGTAATTTGATAATAATAATAGTAAATGGCCTCTTTTCTGTTTTTGTGTTCAGATATTGCCCTTGCAATCTATGTTGAAACTGCCATGGTTTCTTGTTTGTGTTTCAGCATGCGGAGGTGTTATGTCTTCTCCTGGAATAATCAAGTCTCCTTGGTCAATGCAACAACCAGATGATTATGCAATGCTGAACTGTACATGGCAAATTCTTGCACCAGCAAATAAAATCGTTGTTCTTAGGTAGGAAAGCAGCAAAATTTGAATTCAAACTAGCTTTATATATTATTAATTTTGAGTTAAACAGCCCAATATATGTGTGGTTTAAAACATAAAAGGCTATGTATGTGGATCATTCCACAGATGCTTTTAAATCCACAGATGAGGCAGCCACTAGTATGTGCTGACAAAATAAATTTGTTATTCAGATCTCTGTGTGAAATTGAAGCCCCTTTAAAGCAAAGTATTTGTTCCTCATTTTACATTTTTTTGCACAGCCAAAAGTACTACAAAAGCTATTACTTTAAACAAATATTATTGTCATCTCAACTGTAACTGACCCACTTTTCTTGTGTTGTTGTGTGAACCAAGTCTGTGGCATTTGTTAGGCATTTAAGTGTCAACTTCATGATAAGCTGTAAGTGAATGATTTTTGGTCTTTATAGCTGACATTAAGAGTTATCTTATGACTGGATGAATACAGTCAGTTTGTGGTTTGTATTAGATACCCTTATTTAGTAATCTGTTGTTTTGTTACTTTGGTAACAACTACTGCAGAAAACTGACTGCTTTGTTCAGCTGAAAATCAAACAATGGCATCAAGTGCCCAGCATACTTTTTTCTCTGAGCAGAATGTGTCATTTGCTGACCTTGAACAATTATAACAAATCATTATATAGCAGCATGAAAATTCTCAATATTCAGCTAAACAGATAATGAAAGAAAGTTTTGATAAATTCAAACTGTTTTGCCTGCTGTGTGGTGAAGTCAGTATGTACTTATCAATAGGAACCATGGAGAAGTAGTTGCATTTTGATGTTTTGTGCCCATGTTAAACTACATATAATTACAAATAATTTAATATATTTTTCCCATGTGGAAGTTTCTTTCTATTTTATATATATATAATTACACAAATTTTAAAATGTCGTATTGTAATTCACCATTGTACAGAGTGCAGACTGACAGGTGCTGCAGTCTCATAAACAAGCTATTTTCTGAATTTGACACATTATGTTTTTCCGGACAGTTCTTCTTTTGGTGTGAATCATGACATACAATATGCATAAAAATTATGGTAAAACACTAGGCTGCCAAATATCCAAAAGTTCAATATTTTCAGTTTAGCATATTCATCCATTGGTCGTTGTTATTAAAATACAATTGACGTATTGCTTCATGCCTACATTTTATTCACAACACACCAGCATTTCTAGTAATGTATGCTCTTCCTATGCAGAATCTTTCATTGCAACCCATTTTTTCTTGCTAGTGCCCAGATATTGTAATCTAAATTAAGACACAGATTTGTGATGACAACATTTGGTTTCTTTAGCTTCTTTATGCTAAATAGTTCATTGCTGATAGTTAATGAGATAGCTGTCAGATTAGTTATGCTAGTGCCCAAGTCTTCTGTGCCATAGTATAATTTGTATCTCTTTCAGTGTCAGTTACAATAATGAAAATTAACAGAAAAGGCCATTCACCTCCATCTCCACAGCTAAATATCTTTTATCTGTAGATGAATTATTACTTTCCTGATTTTATGTGTGTTCTATATACTTTCTGCTGCCTGATTGCCCCTTTAGCTAACTCTTCTTGGTTTATCTTACATTTTTGAACTAATTGACTACCAAGATCACTTTACCAACTTCAAGAAAGTGGGAAATTATATTTCAAAAGATTTTTATAATGCTTGTACCAAACTATCTGAATTTGGGCACTAGATTTTGCAAGACATCTAGTAACTGAATGGAAATCAGAAATTGTGGTCTCCGTCGATGTGACTTGAACAAAAAGGTGACCTCCCATGACTCCAGTCAAGATTCATCATCATCAGTTTTCTGCTATATTAGCAGGTCCTTTGCCTCTCCATTTTCTGCGATCCATTGCTTCCTTCTTAAGGTTGCTGTATGTTGTATCATCCATCACATCATCCAGTATCTGAAATCTGTTCTTTCCTCACTTCCTTTTCCCTTCTACATAACCTTCTAAAACTGTTTTTATCAGTCCATCGTTCTTTCTTAAAATATGCCCAATTCAATTTCTTTTTCTTCTTTTTATTATATGTAGTAACTGTCTTTTCTCTTCCACTCTTCTCAGTTCCTCTTCATTCCTTACTCTGTCCATCCGACTTATTCTTTCCATCCTCTGCCATGTCCACATCTCAAAAGCCTCCAGCCTTTCTGTCTTTCTTCCTCAAAGTCCATGTTTCATCACCATACAGGAGTACACTCCATACAAGACATTTTATGAGACTCTTCCTGAGTTCTCTGTTCAGACCGCTGCAGAAAATTCTCTTTTTGCTATAAAATTCCTCTTTTGCCATTGCTATCTTTGTTTTAATTTCTGTGGTGCACTTCCAGTCGGTGTCTATCCTGCTTCCAAGATACTTAAAATTTTGCACCTGTTCTAATATTTCTCCATTCAGCATAATCTTTATTTCTTTATTTCCTCATAGTGCCAATACTTTTGTTTTCTTTGTGATAATTTTCATTCCATAATTTTTTCTGTTAGGTTCAATGGTGTCCACCAAGTCCTGTAATTCTTTTTCCCCTGTGGCTAGAAGGACCATGTCATCAGCAAACCTCAAACAGTTTACTCTCCTTCCTCCAATTTCTACTCCTTTGTCACCCAATAAGCATTGACCAATCATTATTTTACTTTAAACAACAATTCATAGCACCCTGTTGAAAATTTCATCATTATAATTTTTTTTTGAAATGTACATTGTTACCATGAAATCAACTTCTGGTTTCATAACGAGATTGGTAAAACTCTTCAAGGTTTTGTGGAATGTGAGGTTGTGGTTGGGCAGTCCTTCAAAAACTTCCAGCTTTTATGAACAAATAGGTGTCAGTATAGTCCATGAGTGCTCTTACAGCAGTGAAAATTTGTGCTTTGTGCCTGTGTGGAAGTTAATAACAGAAAAATCAGTGAGACAACTTTTTGAAAATGTGCATATATACAGGTATAGGGGTACAGCACAGATATGAAGTGTGATCAAAAAGTAGTGGGAATTCGTTAATTTCAAAGGCTTTAAATACCCAAATTTCAATTTTTTTTATCTTCTGAATACAGTTGTTCCTAATGCATGTTTGCTTTTTTCAGCTGTTTCGAGTATTAAGCTTACTGTTGACAATTGAAAAGTCTAAACATGTTTTTGAGTGTTAAGTGAATTTTTAATTTAAAAAAAGGTGGATCAAAGAATCGGAATTAAATTTTGCTTAAAGAATGGAATAAGGCCCAGCACTGAATTCCAAATGTTGACTATTGCTTTGTGTGAGTTTACTATGAGTAAGATAAAGAGTTTACAAATGGCATAAACATTTCAAAGAGGGTTGAGAAGATGTTGAAGATGACGACCACCCTGGGTCTCCTAGTTCGTCAATTAACTGATGACATTGCAGAAGAAGTAAGCAAAATGGTAGTGGAAAATCAATGAATCACCATCAGAGAGGTTGCTGATGACGTTGCCATATCCTTTGGCTCATGCCAAACAATTTTTAGGATGTTGAGGGCATGAAACATCTAGCACCAAAGTTAGTTCCCATTCAGAAGTTGTTGAATGAAGTCAACAATGATCTAGAACTTCTAAAGAAGGTTATAATAGGTGACAAAACATGGTTTTACGGGTATGACATGGAATCCAAGATTCAGTCGTCCCAATGGAAACTTCCTGAAGAGCCGGGGGGGATTGACAAGTTCGATAACATGTGAAGGGTCTTTTCACACTTTTCTTTGATTACTATGCAATACTGCATCATGAGTTTCTGCCTTATGATCGTACGATCAATAAGGAATACTACCTGGAAGTTATATGCCTTTTACAAGAAGTGGTCCAAAGAAAACATCCAGAATTGTGGCAAAACTGATCGTGTGAATTGCAACATGATCATTCTCCCACTCATGGCAATGCTGGTTCATGATTTTTTTTTTTTTTGGCAAAAAACAAAACTGTTATGCTGCCTCAGCCAACATGTTCACCGCACATGGCTCCCTGCAACTTCTTTCGATTCCTGAGGCTGAAGAGATCCATGAAAGAATTCCATTTTGCCACCATTAATGAAATAAATATAGAATTCCTGAAGGAACTAAATAGCACAATGGAAAGTGAGTTCCAGAAGTGCTTCCAAGATTGGATAAAGGCCTGGCTCAAGTGTAGCCTTGGCACAAGTGTATTATATGAGGGAGATTACTTTGAAGAGGACAAAGTTGATGTTGAGGAAAAAATTAGGATTAATTAAAAAAAAGTTTCTGTTACCTTTTTATTGCACCTTCTAAAGCTGTTCACCATAAGATCAATAGGTGTCAGGAGCATGCTTACAAGCTACAAGCTCAGAGTTGATGACAGTGTGCTTTAGGCCTTATTTTACTCTGCCCCTCAGTTAAAGTGATGATATGCTCAAGAACTGATTATTCGTGGAATTTGATGTACTATTGTATAAAGTCACAAAGAAAATCACTTTCATAATAATAGGAGGCAACTGAAATGTAGATATGCTGAAAGGCAATGGATATACAAGAAGTTGTTATTATATTATAAAGATGTACAATCTCCAGTTTCCTGTAAAAAATACAACCTGAACAAACACATCAAGCACATTAATAGACTATATTCTTTCAAATGTGCCCACTGACAGACAAAAACTTCAGACTATGAATACTTTCAGCACAGACTATTTTAGATAAACAATTGAGCTACAACATGATATAAAGAATGACAACGACATGGTTTACAAACTTAGACAAGCTAAACCAGGCAATTAAGTAGGCTAGAATTCTTGTTAAAATGAAAAATTGAGGTTGTGCTAATGTGGAGGTCAGTGTAGAAGCAGGCTAGAAAACTTCATACAGAGTAAATTTTCTACAAATACATGAATGAAATGACGGTTATTAAATGTGTAATGACGTTTGTCTTCTCGCGGTTATTTGTTGTTTAGTATAATTATTTAGAGAAACCTAGTAGCATTATTTCTTCTAAAACCATTTTGTATAAAATTGATACATCCAGAGTTTGTATTTGTAGAAGTAATAGTAAATTAGTTAATGCAATATGATTGGGGTACAGAAGTACGCCATGCACAGAAGCAAACAATGCAATTCTGTGTTTACAGAATCAATAAGCCAGTGTCCCGTCCACCTGTTTATTCTCAAAATTTACAAATAATATTAGTTGTTTCGGCTCATACACCAAAGGAGCAGTCATGTCTATAGTCAATGCTATTGTAGGGACTTGTGCTACTTAAATGCGCAGAGACAGTGAAAGTACTACATATTCTGTGTGTCTACTTTCCTGTTATGTATTTGTGGCAAAACTTTTTTCTCTGATTACACCTTGCTCCTTACTGACTAATGTAACTAGCACTACGAATAGCACACATCTAGTAATTAACATGTATTTGATCAGACTATGACATATTTGGTCACTCTGACATGATATAAACATGTTAGTACAACCGCACCAGCTTTGACCTTTCTAGTTGCCGCAGAAAATAAATGTGTATTTCTGCTGTGCCAGCCGCACCTGGTTTATTTTCACAGAAAAATGAACACTGCAACAGATATTACCAAGCTAGCCCAGAGTTGTGGGATGATTGTAACGATCATGATAAAACCACTGCACGTCCGGCAGCACATGAATTTGTGCAGCTAGAGAGCCAGTTCATTTTAGCGCGAGTTTCTTCAGATGAAGCAAAGTATAATTATATGGTTGCAGCAGTAGCAGAAGACTTGTGAGGTGCAAGATATCCTTGTGACACCATCAAAGGCGGAACAGTATGCTGCTATGAAGAATAGTCTGATTACACACCTGTCTCAGTCGGGAGCAAAATGCCTTGAAAACTCCTATGGATGGAAGAACTAGGAGACGGCACGCCATCACAGCTCCTATGCTGTCTACACACTCTAGTCAGCAACACAGCCAGTGATGATGTGTTACATAATATCTCGTTTCAAAGTTTACCTGCTGATACTTAGGGAATTCTAAATGCATTAGCACAAATAGCAGATAAGATTGGCCACTGGTAAGAGTTTATTGCTGTTTGCTAACAATTTACTTTCAGAAATATAATTACTTTCCTTGTGGCTTCCATGTATAAACTAGTTTTGTGAATAATAACTTGTATTGTACATACATACCATTACTTTACAGTCATATTTGCTATGCTTTGATTGTGTTAATTGCTCTGTAGTGGAATTAATACTTCTGCACAGTGCAGCAATACACCCTTACACCTGTCCACCTTTACTCCAGCAGTGCTGTGAATATATTGATAAGTTTCTGTGTTTATAACAGTTTTGCCTTCCAAGTAAAGGCAACCATTGTTCCAGCATTCTGTTTTGTCTATTTCTTTTTTAATTAAAAAAAAGGAAGGAGTGCAAAAGAGTGAAATTTTCTCAGGCACAGAATTCAAATTTAAATATTTTTATAGTCGAGCAATAACTGAAGAAAATAGTGTGATCATCTGCTTGAAATTTTTCTTAATGTAGCTGTTTTACAAAACTTGTATTTTTTCAGATTTTCGGAATTCAGCATGCCTGCTGACACACACTGCTACTTCTCATCAGCAAGGTAATCAGTTTTATATATGTGACTGATGAATTTTAGGTCTCATTAGTCTTGTATTTTATTATTGTGAGGGCTTTCAGTAAATACTGCAACACATTTCCTTTCTTGGCCAATTTTGGTTGGAAAAAAAAAATGCAGAATTTGTTGTGGGACATCATGGAATATTCCAACGTTAGCCCCTGTGATGTTTAATGAAGTTCTGATAGTTGTTGGTGCTCTAAGTAGCCTTCAAAATGGTGTCTGTAATGAAGATATGTTCCAAGCAGAGAGCTATCATTGATTTCCTTTTGGTAGAAAACCAGAGTGTTGCAGATATTCACAGGTGTTTGCAGTATGTCTAAGGAGACCTGGCAGTGAATAAAAGCATAGTAAGTCATTTGGTGAGTAATCTGTCATCATCACAATAAGGATGCGCAAACCTGTCTGATCTCCCGCCCTGGCCGAACAGCTGCATGCAGCTGTGACTCCTGCAATGCTGGAACGTGCAGATAAATGGGATATGTGACTCACAATCAAACACATTGCTACTGAATTCTGCACACCCAAGAGGAGCTCACAAAATGTCACTGGACTCTTGTTCCTCATCCACCCTACAGCCCAAATCTTCCATCTTCTGACGTCCATGTGTTTGGTCCAATGAAAGATGCATTACGTGGGAAGTATTATGTGGATTATGGGGACATTATTCACACAGAAAGATGGTGCCTCCAATTTCGACCAGTAGAATGGTACCACAATGGCAAACAGACAGTCCCAGTAAGGTGGCATAAGGCTACTGCATTGAACAGAGATTATGTTGAAAAATAGGGTTTTGTAGCCAAAAGAGTGTGTAGTAATATGGTGTATTGGAATCCTGAATGAAACCAACCGGCTTCCATAAAAAATGTGTTGCATTACTTACTATATGCACCTCATAGTATTGACTTTTAATGGAACTACACTCCTGGAAATTGAAATAAGAACACCGTGAATTCATTGTCCCAGGAAGGGGAAACTTTATTGACACATTCCTGGGGTCAGATACATCACATGATCACACTGACAGAACCACAGGCACATAGACACAGGCAACAGAGCATGCACAATGTCGGCACTAGTACAGTGTATATCCACCTTTCGCAGCAATGCAAGCTGCTATTCTCCCATGGAGACGATCGTAGAGATGCTGGATGTAGTCCTGTGGAACGGCTTGCCATGCCATTTCCACCTGGCGCCTCAGTTGGACCAGCGTTCGTGCTGGACGTGCAGACCGCGTGAGACGACGCTTCATCCAGTCCCAAACATGCTCAATGGGGGACAGATCCGGAGATCTTGCTGGCCAGGGTAGTTGACTTACACCTTCTAGAGCACGTTGGGTGGCACGGGATACATGCGGACGTGCATTGTCCTGTTGGAACAGCAAGTTCCCTTGCCGGTCTAGGAATGGTAGAACGATGGGTTCGATGATGGTTTGGATGTACCGTGCACTATTCAGTGTCCCCTCGACGATCACCAGAGGTGTACGGCCAGTGTAGGAGATCGCTCCCCACACCATGATGCCGGGTGTTGGCCCTGTGTGCCTCGGTCGTATGCAGTCCTGATTGTGGCGCTCACCTGCACGGCGCCAAACACGCATACGACCATCATTGGCACCAAGGCAGAAGCGACTCGCATCGCTGAAGACGACACATCTCCATTTGTCCCTCCATTCACGCCTGTCGCGACACCACTGGAGGCGGGCTGCACGATGTTGGGGCGTGAGCAGAAGACGGCCTAACAGTGTGCGGGACCGTAGCCCAGCTTCATGGAGACGGTTGCGAATGGTCCTCGCCGATACCCCAGGAGCAACAGTGTCCCTAATTTGCTGGGAAATGGCGGTGCGGTCCCCTACGGCACTGCGTAGGATCCTACGGTCTTGGCGTGCATCCGTGCGTCGCTGCGGTCCGGTCCCAGGTCGACGGGCACGTGCACCTTCCGCCGACCACTGGCGACAACATCAATGTACTGTGGAGACCTCACACCCCACGTATTGAGCAATTCGGCGGTACGTCCACCCGGCCTCCCGCATGCCCACTATACGCCCTCGCTCAAAGTCCGTCAACTGCACATACGGTTCACGTCCACACTGTCGCGGCATGCTACCAGTGTTAAAGACTGCGATGGAGCTCCGTATGCCACGGAAAACTGGCTGACACTGACGGCGGCGGTGCACAAATGCTGCGCAGCTAGCGCCATTCGACAGCCAACACCGTGGTTCCTGGTGTGTCCGCTGTGCCGTGCGTGTGATCATTGCTTGTACAGCCCTCTCGCAGTGTCCGGAGCAAGTATGGTGGGTCTGACACACCAGTGTCAATGTGTTCTTTGTTCCATTTCCAGGAGTGTATTTTGCATTACTGCACAGATATAGCAGATTATATGGAAATGGTTTTAAGTGTTTCTGCAGTACATGCAAGAACTGAGGATGTGAGGTAAATATGGTGGTCTAGTATACTTAGAAGCAATTCATTACAATTTATATTAGCATGTGAATATGGCAAAAGTAGACTATAGTTTATCTTCTTTGGTTTAATTTTGATTCTTGGGGGAACATTGTCATTATTACATTAGGAAATATACTTCTTTGCCAATATTTCACAGATTTTTATTTTGCATGAACCAGATTTTGGGTACCAAGCCAATCTTTTAGGATTCTCTCATTGTTCTGAAACACTAACACTAGGAAATAGGCTTGGATGTTGAAACATGACTGAAATAAAAATAAGTGGAACATAAGCAAAAAACTGTTTTCTACAGTTCATGCTTTTTTAAATTTGTACACTAGAATGTGATATAAATTCTGAAGTGATTAAGTAACCATAAAAAATTGAAAGATCACTATCCCATGACTTTTGTCACCTCAGTGTATTTTTTGTCCATATATTCTCCCTAAACAAAAAAAAACCTTGTAATTCATTGTTCAGATTCTTTTAACCTGAGTACAAATAAGTGCAGTTGTTTTTGTGGTGCAGATCAGGTCTGGCTCTAGCTGCCAGAGACTGTGGTCATGTGTGGGTGAGTTATGTGTATATTGTCTACTTTTGACAAAGGCCTTGTTGGCCGAAAGCTAACTTTCCAACAGTTTTGTTGTTGTGCCTTCCTGTGACTTCAGTCTTTCCATTATATGGTGAGTGCACAAACTCTTTAGATCAAAGTCTTCAAATATTTGCAAGAAGCTATTTGACTTTCTCAGCCTGATTTGTGACATTCTCAAGACTGGTTCCTTCTGCATGACAATGCAAGACCCCATACTGCTTTATCTGTTACCGTGTATCTGGCCAGACATTGTGTTATAGCCATTGCAAATCCATCATATCCACCTGAGGTTTCGCCTTGCAATTTTTTCTTGTTGGCACAAGTGAGTAGGCAACTGAAAGAAAAGCTTCACCAAGACATCACAGACACCTAACAGCCTGTGACAAATGAACTTACAAGTATCACAGTTAAAAATTTTCTTGCTTGCTTCCAAGACCTCCACAAATGTTTGCAACTTTGTATAAATAGCCAAGGGGACTACTTTATTAGATGCTAGGATCATTACCTGGTAAGTGTAATTTTCTATTCTTAAAAAAACCTATCCTGGAACTTTTCTTAAAAGAAGTATAAATCGTACTTCAAGTGGCATAACTTGAAATAAGTGTAAGTCATGTAAATTTTTAATTGAATGCCTGGTATTCACTTTTAAATTGTCTGCATGATACTCATATGTCTTAAGTTTGCCCTCCACAAGTCTGGGGTGTCTAACTGCAGATCTCCTGCCTGGGTACTTAATATTGCAAAATAGTGGGTTCTGGTTTTATGAGGAAAGATCTAAAACACACTTTTTGATTTGAACTTCAAAATTTTATCCATGTCCTCATATCTTGACATCACAAATTAAAATAAACTGACACTCTTTACATATGTGAATATCAGAGAAAAATTTAGTAAAACTGGTTATATGTTTATATGTCAAAATATAATATGAAAATGGTAACATGACTGCCTTCACAGTTCTGACTTATTTAGTCAGTATGAATGTTCTTGAATAAGCTATATTATTGTATTTACATAAGAAATGGATTTACAATGAAAAAAAAAAAATGATCTTATGTACATCATCTTGTAACAAACATGTCTCCAACATTATACATAAATTTTGTTTCTTTTTAACTTGAGCTTTGCATTTATAAAATCGGCTTTTACTTCATGTTGAAGAATATATATTACCAAAGTTGCAGTTATCCCTTAATTAATTCATATATTTTATTCCTATCACAGAAACTGCATCCTGTTATATGGTATATCCAAAACTTTTCTCTTCTTTGGTAAAGCTCTTGTTTAATTTATCAGGTACATTTAGAAAGTAATTGTTAATGTAATTGGGCAAGACTTCCTTCTTTATTTCAGTGTTACCTCTAGATTTAAGTACAATATCCTGTTCTTTAGAGCTTTTTCCTATTTCTCTTTTAACAATTTCCCATGTGGTCCTTGATTTATTGTCTAACTTCCTTATTAGTCTATTGTTACTTAGTACTTTCACTAGATTAATTACCCTTCTATATACCTTTTTGTAGTTACTAACATGTTTTTTGAAATTAGGGTCAGTATTGGTTTTCATTTCAGAGTTTAGTCTTTTCATAGTCTTGGAAGAGTTTTTGATGCCAGATATGATGCAAGAATTTGTGTCTATGGCTAGATGTGTTCGTTTTAACTAATCTTTTTGGGAAGCACATTTCAAAATTTGTCATGAAAAGAGAGGAGAATTCAAAATGTTTATAGTGGTTACATCTTTATTGATAAACTTTTTCTATGGTATGTAACGATAAAATTTTAGCTCAGCACACTGTAACATGTTCCTTAAATTACTGTTGGTTTGTCCTGTTGGATCTTAGGTTGGAAGTCTATGATGGTAATGCCACAGACACTGGAAAGCGTCTGGGGCTCTTCTGTTCCAACCTCACAGATGCTCTCCCTGTTATTTCATCCACTAATAACTCAATGGCAGTCAGCTTCCTCACATACTCATTCCAGCCACCATCTAATTTTACTGCCGAAGTAATCTTCATGTATGGTAAGTAGTTATCATCAAAATAACATTGTATGCTTTGTCAGCATATGGAATAAATTTATGCACAGAAAATGCATTAATAACTAGACAGAAAAAATCATTATTAATTAATGTGAATCATGGTTTTTGCGTAGCAAGGGTATTATTATGAGCATGTATTAAGCTCGGTAAAAAATAGTACCCAAGCAACATTTTTGTAATTTTATAAATTTGTTCATCTACCTTTATCCCAGTAAGAGTTAAAATTCTTTCATTTAAGAAAATAAATTGTTTCATACTTTAAATAATATTTGATGACTCCATCATTTCTTTCGTTTAAGGCATCATTTGAAATTAAGAAAGAGAAAAAGAAATCAGACGATACCAGATCTAATAAATAAGGGGTGAAGGAACTATTTGAAAGCTCAGTTGCTGCACTTCTGCCATCACAATGATCAATCTGGAGCCAGACATATGACAAGAGCATTTCTTTATGTGGTAGACTAGTTGTCTTTGTCTCAACTCTCTAAGAAGAAAAAGAAAACCAATACTGCCATAATGTTTCATAATAAAATGCTGTCATTATTTTGCTCTTTTTCAAAAAGAAATAATTACAATGGAGCCCACGAGACCCAAATAACCTTATGTACTGACAGAAATGTTGTTGCTTTATTGATGCAGTTTTTACCTAGTGAACTCATTGTCTTGATTGCAGTTTTGCATTCAAAGTGTATCAATAAGACCACACTTTGACTGCAGTCCATTATAATTCTGAAGGCCCTTCAATTTGTAGCTTCATCAATTTTTTGTCTGTACTTAACAAATATAGAACCCATTTTGCTGTTATTCATTGATTCATTTGGTCATTCATTCATCATTTTCTGTAGAGTCTATAAAGGAAGAAAATCTTCAAAGATGATGGTCGTAGGATACGTTAACAAAATGAAACAGTTGTTAAAAGTACATTACAATACATTAACATTACACTACAATGTACAGTTTGTTCTTACTAAAGCCAAATTTAAAACAGTAAAATTAACAAGAAACATACTATTTGTTATAAAGCCAATGCTTTCTTTTTTATCCTAAGCAACTGCTGTTTTCTTTTGTTACCATTTTAATATTTACACAAAAGAATTATTTAGGTGTAATGGTTTGTTGTTGACCCTTTAAGATTATCTTTATTGTTAGTGTATATGGTACACAGTAAATGAATTAATTAATAATAGCACAAGGGCAAATTTAGTAAATGAAAACAAGATTTTAATGCTCTCCTAAAAGGACAATAATAGCCAGAATTAAGACTTGTTAAAGATGTAATGATTTATCTAATCTCCGTAGAGGCTGCATTTGAAACTGTGGAGTGGCAGGTTTGTAAACTGAGTCTGCTAGAGTAAATGTAATGCATCTTGATATTTATTAGCAAGTGTAATGTTTACTGCCATAATCACTGAAATTGATGGTCAGATTGCAACATATTGTCAGTTCTGCACAATTGTTATCTGATAAGCTGATTTAATTCACCTCATTCTTTTTATTTGTTTGTTGTTTACTTATCATACTGTAATATTTAAGTGCTTTATTCTCTCTAGTGCAACTATTTTCCTTTCTTCATGCCAAACTGAACAATTTTACAATATTGTGGTTATGGGTCTTAACTCATAATTACAACTTGTCCTCTAAATTACAAAGCAGTTTCTCTTTCTAGTACAATAAACTTTAATGCCACACATTATCCAGCAATCTGTTTTTATTATACTGTTGTTGTTGTTGTAGTCTTCAGTCCTGAGACTGGTTTGATGCAGCTCTCCATGCTACTCTATCCTGGGCAAGCTTCTTCATCTCCCAGTACCCAACCTACATCCTTCTGAATCTGCTTAGTGTATTCATATCTTGGTCTCCCTCTACGATTTTTACCCTCCATGCTGCCCTCCAATGCTAAATTTGTGATCCCTTGATGCCTCAGAACATGTCCTACCAACCGATCTCTTCTTCTCATCAAGTTGTGTCACAAACTTCTCTTCTCCTCAATACTATTCAGTACTTCCTCATTAGTTATGTGATCTACCCATCTAATCTTCAGCATTCTTCTGTAGCACCACATTTCGAAAGCTTCTATTCTCTTCTTGTCCAAACTATTTATCGTCCATGTTTCACTTCCATACATGGCTAAACTCCATACAAATACTTTCAGAAACGACTTCCTGGCACAAATCAATACTCGATGTTAACAACTTTCTCTTCTTCAAAAACGCTTTCCTTGCCATTGCCAGTCTACATTTTATGTCCTCTCTACTTCGACCATCATCAGTTATTTTGCTCCCCAACCAGCAAATCTCCTTTACTACTTTAAGTGTCTCATTTCCTAATCTAATTCCCTCAGCGTCACTCGACTTAATTCGACTACATTCCATTATCCTCGTTTTGCTTTTGTTGATGTTCATCTTATATCCTCCTTTCAAGACACTATCCATTCCTCCTTTCGAGACACTATCCATTCCGTTCAACTGCTCTTCTAAGTCCTTTGCTGTCTCTGACAGAATTACAATGTCATCGGCGAACCTCAAAGTTTTTATTTCTTCTCCATGAATTTTAATACCTACTCCAAATTTTTCTTTTGTTTCCTTTACTGCTTGCTCAATATACAGATTGAATAACATTGGGGAGAGACTACAACCCTGTCTCACTCCCTTCCCAACCACTGCTTCCCTTTCATGTCCCTCGACTCTTATAACTGCCATCTGGTTTCTGTACAAACTGTAAATATCCTTTCGTTCCCTATATTTTACCCCTGCCCCCTTCAGAATTTGAAAGAGAGTATTCCAGTCAACATTGTCAAAATCTTTCTCAAAGTCTACAAATGCTAGAAACGTAGGTTTGCCCTTCCGTAATCTAACTTCTAAGATAAGTCATAGGGTCAGTATTGCCTCTTGTGTTCCAACATTTCTAGGGAATCCAAACTGATCTTCCCCGAGGTCAGCTTCTACTAGTTTTTCTATTCGTCTGTAAAGAATTCGTGTTAGTATTTTGCAGCTGTGACTTATTAAACTGATAGTTCGGTAATTTTCACATCTGTCAACAACTGCTTTCTTTGGGATTGGAATTATTATATTCTTCTTGAAGTCTGAGGGTATTTCGCCTGTCTCATACACCTTGCTCACCACATGGGAGAGTTTTGTCAGGACTGGCTCTCCCAAGGCTGTCAGTAGTTCCAATGGAATGTTGTCTACTCAGGGGGCCTTGCTTCAACTCAGGTCTTTCAGTGCTCTGTCAAACTCTACACGCAGTATCGTATCTCCCATTTCGTCTTCATCTACATCCTCTTCCATTTCCATAATATTGTCCTCTAGTACATCGCCCTTGTATAGAGCCTCTATATACTCCTTCCACGCCCGCCACGGTGGTCTCGCGGTTCTAGGCACACAGTCCGGAACTGTGCGACTGCTACGGTCGCAGGTTCGAATCCTGCCTCGGGCATGGATGTGTGTGTGATGTTCTTAGGTTAGTTAGGTTTAAGTAGTTCTAAGTTCTAGGGGACTAATGACCACAGCAGTTGAGTCCCATAGTGCTCAGAGCCATTTGAACCATTTTTTTACTCCTTCCACCTTTCTGCTTTCCCTTCTTTGCTTAGCACTGGGTTTCCATTTGAGCACTTGACGTTCATACAAGTTGTACTCTTATGTCCAAATGTCTCTTTAATTTTCTTGTAGGCAGTATCTCTCTTACCCGTAGTGAGATAAGACTCTACATCCTTACATTTGTCCTCTAGCCATCCCTGCTTAGCCATTTTGCACTTCCTGTCGATCTCATTTTTGAGACGTCTGTATTCCTTTTTGCCCGCTTCATTTACTGCATTTTTATATTTTCACTTTTCATCAATTAAATTCAATATTTCTTCTGTTACCCAAGGATTTCTACTAGCCCTCATCTTTTTACCTACTTGATCCTCTGCTGCCTTCACTACTTCATCCCTCAAAGCTACCCATTCTTCTTCTACGGTATTTCTTTCCCCTATTCCTGTCAATTGCTCCCTTATGCTCTCCCTGAAACTCTGTACAACCTCTGGGTCTTTTAGTTTATCCATGTCCCATCTCCTTAAATTCCCACCTTTTTGCAGTTTCTTCAGTTTTAATCTACAGGTCATAACCAATAGATTGTGATCAGAGTCCACATCTGCCTCTGGAAATGTCTTACAATTTAAAACTGGGTTCCTAAATCTCTGTCTTACCATTATATATTCTATCTGATACCTTTTAGTATCTCCAGGCTTCTTCCATGCATACAGCCTTCTTTTATGATTCGTGAATGAAGTGTTACCTATGATTAAGTTGTGCTCTGTGCAAAATTCTACCAGGCGGCTTCCTATTTCATTTTCCATAAGTGACCTGGTATGTTTTACTGTCAACATCTTCAGATACAGAATTTAGAACTGAATCCATCCTCATGAGATTCTCGTGAAACTGAACAGGCAGATTCTCGTGAAACTGAACAGGCAGATGCATGAAGGTAGATGCAAACTGTCACGAAAAGCCTACTTACAAACTTTCAAGAGCCAACTTTAATTTTAGGAATATACTAGAACCTCCTAATCATCACTCCCATAGGGATTTCAAGGACAAAATGAGACAAAGAACTGGTACAATGTACCCCCTCTAATGCACTTCACAGTAGTTTGCAGAGTAAGGATTTCGATGTAGATGCATATTAGACTGACTGAAAGAGGAGGAGTAACACCTCGTTAAAAAATTGGGTCCATCTGGCTCCAGATTGTAACACCCTGTAAGAGCCCATGCCTAGGATTACTAGGTGAAACCTGGTCAACAGCCGCAAAGGCAGAAGAGGAAGTTCAGAATCCCAACGGCAGAGAGAGTGGAAGAACTACCTCCAGGACTCACAACCTTGGTTGTATTTTTTTGTGGCCATTGGGCCACTCCCAAAATAACTTTCATCAATCATGGAAGTGGACAGTCTACCATATGCCAGTATGTCAGCAGACATTTGGATTCTAGGGAGTGTGCAACATTGCACAAAGACAAGTCGGAGTGTCTTGGAATCTCATCCAAATTTCAACATAGGCAATCAATGTACCTAGCAAACTCATTGTTGAAAACTGGAAAACTTAAAGCTCTAACAGATTCACTAAATAACCACAACATACTCATCAGCCATTCAAGAAACACGATACATGGATGCAGATATTTTCAGTTCTGAAGGTTTTAGGATGTACAAAGGGAAAGTGGGACTGAGAGTAATGAAAAATGTACCATATCTTGGAACAGCCTTTATAATCAATAAACAAATCTTCAACTCAATAGTTGACTTTGATTCTCAATTAGAAAGACTCTCAAGTCTTACATTCACAAGCACAAACAAAATCTACACAATTATCAATGGACATGTCCCTATAAATGAGGATAACAGGAAAAACAAAGATAAAGTGGAGGCCTTTTGGAATCATGTAGATGACATTATTCAGAAAATTCCAGATAAAACATCATCATTCTCCTTGGAGACTTTAATGCACACATTGGTAAAGAAAAAATATATAAGAAAATAGGTGGAGACTATCCTGCACACAAGAGAACAAACAGAAATGGCAAGAGGCTAATGGAACTTTGCCAAGCACACAATTTAATTCTTAAATCCACAGCTTTCTGTGGTCTCGCGGTTCTAGGTGCGCAGTCCGGAACCGTGCGACTGCTACGGTCGCAGGTTCGAATCCTGCCTCGGGCATGGATGTGTGTGATGTCCTTAGGTTAGTTAGGTTTAAGTAGTTCTAAGTTCTAGGGGACTGATGACCACAGCTGTTAAGTCCCATAGTGCTCAGAGCCATTTTGAACCACAGCTTTCTAGAAAATACCTCCAAGACAGAAGATGTAGATATCTCTAAATCCTAGCCTTGGGGAATTTCAACTTGACCATGTGGCAATCAAGAAGATTTCTCGCAAAGAAATCATGAATGTTAGGGTACTCAGTGGTGAAAACATGGATTCAGACCACTATCTTTCTAAAATTAAGTTTAAAGTCATCCGAAACAGGAAACGTCACATGAAACAAATTAAGGGTCGGAAGTACAGTACGGAAAAGATATTAAAATCAGATGAATTCACAAAAGCAACAGAAACCTTTCAGACACAAAGCTGGGAGGATATCAAAGAAAATCTCATTACTACCCCGAACAGATAGCACCTAACATGAAAAGTAAAAAACATGCCTGGTGGTTGCTGGAATATGATGACCTCATTGAAACAAGAAAACAGGCATGGCAAAACTGGCAAACACAGAAAACAGGAGAAAGCAGACTGAATTTCATTAGATATAGAAAACTGGTAGATAAAAATATAAAAAGGATTAAGACGACACATGAAAACAAAACTCTCCTCCAAATTGATGAAGAATTCCCTAAAACAACACAAGAAGCTTTTACAGAACTTTCTGACAAAGGTTATCAAGATACAAAGCACCCACCCTCCAATATTGAGATGTAAATAGAATCATCGCTCACAATAACATGGAAAATTGCAAAATACTATCAGGCTACTTAAAAACAACAAAGCGTCTGGAGAAAAGAAAAAAGTGGCCGAACAATGGAAAAAACCTGACAAAAATGCAATTACATCCCTTCAGTGTGTTTTCGATAAAATAAGGAAAGAAGAAGAGATCCCCACAGAATGGAGAAGAGCTCTCATCCCCCCTATGCACAAGAATGCTTTGAAGACAGATCCCAACAATTACAGAGGAATATCACTGCTGGATATAACATATAAATTCTTTATAAAGTCATTTTGCACAGGTCATAGCTGTAATTGGACCCGCAAATCAGGAAATACCAGGGAGGATTGAGAAAGGGTAGATCATGTTCGGAACAAATACTAAACCTCAAAAACATCGCCAGCCGCAGTGGTCTAGCAGTTCTAGGCGGGCAGTCCGGAACCGTGCGACTGCTACGGTCGCAGGTTCGAATCCTGCCTCGGGCATGGATTTGTGTGATGTCCTTAGGTTAGTTAGGTTTAAGTAGTTCTAAGTTCTAGGGGACTGATGACCACAGTAGTTAAGTCCCATAGTGCTCAGAGCCATTTGAACCATTTTTTTGTCAAAAACATCATGGCATACCAAAAATCAATGGTAAAGGCATACGTAATCTCCCATATTGATGTCAAAAAAGCATATGATTCAATTGATAGAGAATCTCTATTATCAGCCCTGGAAGGAATGGGTTTGGATAAGAAAACAACTAACATTATAAAAGCAACCTTTAGAAATACATCTTCGAAAGTTAAATTTATGGGCAAATTATCGGAACCCCTTGAAATAAAAACATGGGTTGGGCTCTCAGCATTGCTGTTCTGTTGTGTGCTTGAGAAAGTTGTCAGAGGATGGAACACAAATATTAAGAGTAGTATAAGACAGGGTTGCAAAAAGAAGAACCTCAAAATAAATTGCATTGCTTTTGCAGATGATATGGCCCTATTTGCTGAAACAATGGAAGAAGCATCGGAGCAAATCCTTGGACTAAAGAAAAAAGTAGCTAAAATAGGTCTTCACATCACCTTTGATAAAACTAAGATTTTGACAAACATCAAGCACTCATGTAAATACCTCAAAGTTCAAGAACAAAAGATTGAAATAGTAAAAGAATTCAAATATCTTGGAGAATGGATTAGTTGGAATGCTGGGGAAAGCAAAGCAATGAAATCCAGAAAAAATAAACTTGAATTGTCCTTCCAACTAACAAGAAATATATACAACAAAAAATCCCTTCCATGGGGGTCCAAAACTACACATTACAAGACAGTGATTAAGCCAGAAGCACTGTATGCCACAGAAACACTTAACATGAATTTCGAAGGCCTAATGGAGAAACTTGAGCTAAAGGAAAGAAAAATTTTAAGAAAAATCATAGGACAAAAATTTCAAGACATCCACATCTCATCCATTGTGACAGCTGATAAAAAGAAAGTCTCATTCATGTCAAAAATACATGAAACTTATATAACCATGTAGCTTTGTATTCAACAATCACCATTGAGCTATGCACCGTGAACACATTTTCCACATTTTAAGTTCTTCATGTGGTATGGTCTGCATAAATGCCATGGAAGTGCGAGCTTTGGAGTGTGTATCTGTTACAGCTAGTCAGTTATCTTCAATTATCATTTTTCACACTTTTACAATCATATTGTCAGTTTGCTTGTTTGGTTTGTGTATGTTCTTGCTATGGTACACTGTGAGAAGCTGTTCAGTCTCCTTTGAAATGTTCCACCTGTGCTCACATGTTTTCCACAAGTACTACACCATTTCTGCATCTCCTATCCATTTGGCAGCAATGGATTTCATAGCTAATTAAAGAAGAAAACAAATGAATATTGTATCATTTAATACGGAAAACACAATGCAGTCTACCAGATGTTACAAGTACTCTGCATGCTGGCAGTGTTAGTGGTTGTTCATGAATAAAGAAAGAGAGGCTACTTGTTTTGAGCTTAAGTTTGTATTTCTATCTGCACCCAACATGGATTAAATGGAGTCCATCATGTATGTTGTGAATGCAGGTAATTTTCTTTATGTCCATTAATGCCTCTTTTTCTTACAGGTCCATCCCAGGGCTGTGGAGGTATTATTCATGTATCAGATAGTCCTCAGATAATTCAGTCAGTGGATATTGATCATAATGGGCAATATGAATCTTTCCTTGATTGTCACTGGACAATTCTTGCAAATGTATCAAGTATAATTCATCTAGAGTTTGATTCCCTCAACATTGAAACATGTCACAGTCCTCTACAAGCAAGCACAGAGTGCAGCTGTGACTATATTGAGGTAAATATCATGCATGTTTCTTTGCTTTCTTTAGCATACATTTGGTTTACAAAACTGAATGTCAAATCATGTGATATGTTGCATTTTTTTCCTGCTTCTTAATCACAATTAGTGGCGTGTAACGTGATTTTACAAGGAATACTTTTGTTGCTGCTATTCCTGTTTCTTGGCAGTTTTTGTGTAATGTGCAATAATTTTGTGACAAAACTCATTCTACCACCAAGAACTGTCCCTTGCTGCATTTTAATTATCACTGTAATTTCCTATGGTTATCAATTAATTGACACTGTAACTTACAGGTAAAACAACAACGAATGTGGAAAGATTCAAGTAATATGAATCAGTGATTATACAGTATTTTTTTGTTTTACACAATATTTAATAATAATCTACTAAGGCTGTATTAATGAAGGGCATTTATGGTACTCCATTTAAGCTAACTGGATAAACACTTGCACTTATTGTTGGCACTCAGTTGAGAATTCTAAAGACTTTGAAGTAAGCTAAGAGTATCAGTTATTGCAAATTAACGTAACAAAAAATAAATACAAACCAAAGAAGAGTGCTAAGAGACAATTTGTAAGAGTTGAAAAGGAGATGATTGCAGAATGAACTGATGTAGGAAACAAGAGTATTAAATACAACCTCAGAGAGCTGAAGAATAGAAAATTATTGTAGAACTTGTGCAAAGTAACATGGCTCCCCCCCACACAGAAATATATCCTCATCTTGACTGCTGGGTGGGTCCATTCTTTTGTTGTGAAGGATGAACGCCTCAGTTGCATGCCACCTGCTGAACTGTGCACTTAGGATTAGCCATTTCTGTTCTCAACTGCCTGTCACTTGCCAACCCATGAACTCATCGCTATTTCATTTTCACACAGCAGGGCAGCACAGTCTCTATGCACACTATGCGTAAGATTAGCGCTTCATGATAGATGGTGTGCAGTGTCATAAGATTTATATCTAAAGAACAAGGTGAAGGAGCAAAAATCTAAAGATGTTGAAATCTGCAAGTTTTTGGAGCCTGTCGCTCCTTCTTCTTGTAGTAAAAGGTTTGACGGGGGAGGAAGAGCACTGAAGGAAAAGTGCTAGTGAGATTTAGGAAATGGGGATGGTTCAAAGAGTCATTTAGAACTCTGGGAGAGATATACGGATGTGATGAGGAAGAAAGACTGATTGTTGGGAGCTGCACTGGATGAGATTTGAAAATGTGATAGGTTGTTGATGGAAGACAGGATAATATGCAAGACAGAGATTACTCCTTAAACAGTGTACATGAGTTAATAAAGGCAGAAATCTAAGCATATTACATGTGTTGGGGTGGGGGGTGGGGGGGGGGGGGGGGGGGGCATGGTTGAAAAATAAAAGATATAGAAAACTAGAAGGGAGTGAAGAAAGGAGCAGGTACTGAGAAGAAATACAGTGATGTGAGATATTAATGTGGATTAAGATTGGGTGGCTGGCAAGAACCAAGGACATATTGTAACAAACTTCTCCATAAGCGTAGTTCTGAGAAACTGGCATCTTTGGGGAATAATCTGAATGGCACATGTGGCAAAACAGGCACCAAGGTCATGACTGTCCTGTTCTAGAGAATTCTGTGCAATAGGATATTGTGCATTACCAGTATATAATCACTGCCTATCCCATTCAGTCTAACTATAACTTGGGGTAAAAGGCAAAACAGTGTTAACATAACAGTTGGTGCATGACGTGTCATTTCATAGGTGGCTCCCCCTTGGATAGTACATGTTTTGCCAGTTACAGAGCTAGTATAGGAGGTGGGAGGCGGGTGCCTAGGGCAAGTATTACCAGTGGGGATGGTCACAGGGTTAGGAGCCATAGGGTAGGCAAATGGTTGCACAAGGAGCATAGGGTCTGACAAGGATACTGTGCAGGTTGGGAGGGTGACAAAAAGCTATTCTATGTGTGGTGGCCGAATTTTGAGACAGAATGGACCTGATATCAGGACATGATTTTAGGAAGTCATAGCCTTGTCATACTAGTTGATTAATACATTCTGGATAATACTGAGGGACAAGTGGTGCACTCAGCAGTACCAGGATTGGATGTGATGGCCCAGGACATCTACTGTTGAAATAGATTGATGGGGTAATTACATTTACTGAAGGCTGATGTGATAATGATGGTGTATTGCTGTAAAAAAGTTTGCATCTGAACAAATAAGTTTGCCTTGTCTGCCAAGGCTGTATGGGAGGGAACATTTGACATGGAAAGCATGGCAAATGTCAAAATATAAGTGCTGTTTTTTGTTAGTATGTACAGTGTGAGCAGATGTGTGTAGTTGAGTCTCACTGAGGATGATGTCAGCATCAAGGAAAGTGATGTGCGATCCAGAATAGGAGCTCGTGAAATTTAATTAGGAGAACACATTTAGAGATTCCAAGAATTCTAACAGGTCAGCCTCACCATGAGTTCATATGTCAAAGATGTCATCAGTGTATGTAATCCAAACCAGGGGTTGAAGGCTTATGGATCCCATGAAGAGGCTGGCATAGGAAGGAGCCAAATTATGAGTTAGTTGAATGGGTACTGGCAGAGAGTTTGGGCACAGGCAGATTATTTATACTGACAACACACAATATCATATTGCAGAGCATGGTCTACAACATGACAGTCATGACACAGGTGCCTGTTTAACAACATGTGTATTTTGCATTCATCCAGTAGTTTTTTTATTTTTTTTTTATTTTTTATTCTTTAGGCTTTACCGGCGATCTAATGACATCTTGGGTTGTCGGGTGTTCTGCCAGATATCAGCATCATACTTGCATGATATTTCAGTAACATAGCTTGTTACCTTCATCAGGTGCTATGTGATATCTGGCAAAACACCTGACGACCCAAGATAGATTTATTTATTTATCCAATTTCATCATATTTTCAAAAATTTATTATTTTCATTGATATGCTCCCTTTGTTAGTTACATTCCAGGACAGTATTTTTTATTTCTGGGTTTGCAATACCAAAAAAGAACAAATGTTTTTATGTTACGTTCCAGGACAGTATTTTTTATTTCTGAGTTTGCAGTACCAAAAAAGAACAAATTTTTTTTATGTTACCTAGTATGTGTTTTCCATTGGAGGTGTCACAGTACACCATAGTGTTTACCTCAGGATGTCAATGAGCATGAGCTGCAGGCCTGCTGTAGAATCGTTTAAGCAATCTTGGAGTGTTTGGTTAGACCGCTGTGCTTTAGTCAGGCATGTTAGATTGATTATCTCCGTGATAGTACTGATGTGCGACAAACTGTCTAATTTGCCACTATGTTGTGTAATCCTGAGATATGTTTAATGTTGGTGGATAATTGAGCAATAAATCCCAGCTAATTGAACTGCTTTGGAGAGCATTTGTCGTTGTTCTAGAGGAAGGCGAAGGTCAAAGGTTTGTGGTTCTTATAGATTGTAAATACTACTGCCTCTAGCTGTGGATAGAAGTACTTCACGGATGTGTAGATTGCCTAGAATTCTTTGGCATATGTGCTCTATTGGCGCTGAGCTGGAGACAACTTCTGAGAGAAAAAAGCAAGGGGATGCTAGGCCTCATTAACATACTGCTGCAATGTGGAACTGATGGCTGCCAGGTCCAGTTCCAAGTGCTGCATGCTGTACATCACAATGGCAGAGCTGTTAGCGACCAACAGTCAAAACATGTTTTTCAGACGGTACGTTTGAATGGCAGAATGCTGAAATCAGATCCTGTATCTATCAAAAACTTTCTCCCCCAACTTGTGATCCATTATGAATAAGTATACAGAAGGACAAAGTACATGTACCTCCGTCTGATGTTTATGGCTGCCTTACGCACACCGAAGGATACTATCATGTGCCTGATTTTCAAATCACGGGTAACACCAACATATACTCACTTATTGCGAGTCACTGGAGGAGAGTACGTCTGATAAAGAATGACTCCATGATCTCTGTCAGGGCTGTACTCTAATGTTTCAGCAGTGAGCAGCTCCATCAACTCTTTACTGAGGGTGTTGACCTTTCTCAAGAGGCTATCATTCAGCTGTTTGTTCAGTGCCTCAACTTTATTTAAAACAAGAGGATACCATTAAGCTGTTTGTTCAGTGCCTCAACTTTATTCAGTAAGCTGTCGTAGTCAGGTCTGGTTCCCATTGAAGTGCTGTTACGTACCATTGCCACATCAGAACAGGAGGTGAGCACAGTTGCTTCTCGAATATGGTCAATTACATCAGCTACAGCATCAAGCAGTGTATCTGCTTGTGCTGCGGTGATAGCTTGCTCCTCAGCTGGCAATCTACTGCTCCACAAGGTATGAACTAGTGTGTGTCTGGAACTGTGGGTGTGTTGGCTTAACTCTTCAACTGATGGAAGTATTGTGATGGTTTCTTGTCTCCAACATTCTCTTTTGTTAGTACTTGTTGCATTCTCTCTTCTTGTGATGCTGATACTCGTTGTATTAATCCCATCTTGGTTGGTGAAGTTAAAATTTCTTCCACTTCGGCAGCGTATCAATTATTCAGCTGACTAACTACTAAATCAGACTTTGCGGACTCAGCTGTCACACCAGCACAAAGGAAGCTCACCTCAACCTGCACAAACCGTAACATGGGATTGTGAGCCCAGAACCATGGTAGCTGTACCACCACTCTTGAGATTGTGGGTGCATCTGCCTCTGACATGTTCCTGTTATTGAATGTGATGTTCTTGAGCTTTGTAAATTGTATATTTGACCACAAATCATGTTGGGGTCACCACTATTGCAAGTCTTGCTGTGCGTGAGGGTTGTCTCTTATTTCATGCTTTTATAGTGGAAGAATTGCGTTGATATGGCTCCTATATTCAGTGCATTTTATTTCCATAAATAGAGTGTTCCAAATTACAAAAATCACAAGAAACATGGAAATAGAATTAACATAACTGGAGGAAACAATTGACAACTGCCAAGAGCAAGAATCGCAGAAAGTAGTCAACAATGGAATAATGTAATGTATAACATTCAAAAACCTTGGAATGTCCATGTGCTGAGGCAAGAAGTAACCACATGTTAGCAGTCCTAGCAAACAGTGAGCAAACTCAGTTGACAGGTAGTAAGAAATCAGCTGATCATGCGATGACAGCTGTGTGATCGCCTGTCACAACAACATATTACATTCAGTCCTTTCGAAAACATAATTTTTGCACTATCAAAATGAAGCACCCACATTTCATTTCTTGAAACCAGCATGAGCCTGGAAGTATCAACCAAAGCCCCTTCATTGAAAGTACTTGTTTCAGAATGTAATCATACTCTATATCAGCCCCTTTTACAGTTTCAAATACAGTAATTCTTGCACTTACTAGCTAATCTGTAATGTGTATGCCACATCTGCCAATTTTCACTCCACAAACTTCTCAGCTTCTATGAAATCCTGCAGTTACCTGTCTCTCATTTTTTCTTGGATCATGTCATCTGCAAAGCCAACTTCAAACTGCAACAACAGACCAGACTTCGCCTCAGAAAGCTGTCCCACTTTCTCCTAAAATACCTCAACAATAGTGTTTCTCTTTCTGTCCTTCTCTGGTTGCCAAAACAGTTACACCAACAGCCACCACTTGTCTCCTACAAACCAATCTTGTCCAACCTTCTTAACATGCCCCAGCCATCACATTGCTTCCCAGGTCAATGATAACTCATGGTCATAGGAACTGTGTTGTATTGTATGGAACCGGGGACCTAGAAATGATGGAGAGGCTTCATCCCCACGATAGCCCGCAGTGGTACACAACCCCACAACAAGCAACAGCAGTCCAGTCACCCTACTGCCGCCCCACACCAAACCCAGGGTTATTGTGCAGTTTTGCCCCCAGTGGATCCAGTGCTCCCCCCCCCCCCCCCCCCCCCCCACCATTACACACACACACACACACACACCTCAGGAACGTCTCACACCAGATGATTATAACCCCAATGTTTGCGTGGTAGAATAATTATGGTGTACACATACACAGAGAAAGTGTTGGTGCAGCAATTGCTGACATAGTGTAACTGAGGCAGAATAAGAGGAACCAGTCTGCATTCACCAAGGCGGATGGAAAACTGCCTTAAAAACCATCCACAGGCTGACCAGAACACTGGACCTCGACACTAATTTGCCAGGCGGATTCGTGCTGGGGACCGGAATGTCTTCCCACCCAGAAAGCAGTGCATTAGACCACATGGCTAATTGGGTGGGCAATTATAGGAATTCTCAACATCTCATCTATGGCACTCTTCCCTCCTGAAGTATCTGTGTTATCGAAGAGTCTCACTTTCAGCCCTAAACTTGCATTTAGTCACGCTGCTGCTTTGGTGGAAGAAATACTTTCTTTCATACGTAATCTCAGTGGGAAGTATCACTTTCAAATCCAATCCCAAAAACTTTCTAACAGCAAACATGACATTGAACCCTGTGTTGAACAGCTCAGACTATGATCACAACTTGATCCACCACCACTATTTCAAAATCATCCCTTTCAAGCCAGCCAAGAATTCCTGAGATTCATCATTGCTTCACAATCCTTCCTCAGGTGCTAACCCTGATCTCCACAGAACACCAGGCACTTTATTCCCAAAAAATTAATGATTCCATCATTATCCTCCCAGTGTACAAGGGATACAAACTGACCTATAGTCCCTTCTTAAAAGCTCAGACCTATCACAAAGACCAACACCCCAGTCCATAGAACTTACATTCTTCCTAAGATCCACAAACCCAATCACTCTGTCCATCCCATAGCTGCTGTCTTCAAAGCACCCGCCAAACATATAGCTACCTTATTTGATTAACACCTGGAACCTATAGGATAATGACTTCCCCCATAAATTAAAGACACTAGCCGTTTCCTAGATCATCTGAAATCTGTGCTTGTCCCATTCCCACCACAGACCTTGCTTGTCATGTTTATTAGCATTGATGCCACCTCCCTCCATACAGACATCCGCCATGTACACGGTCTGTCTGCTGTTGAACATTTCCTCATTCAGCGCTCTACTTAATCAGTTTTATACTTACCAACAAATACTTGAGGGTCAGATGTACAAACAGATCATAGGAACCAGGATGTCTCCTTCCTATGCCACCCTCTTCATGGGTCACTTGGACGGAAATTTCCTGGGATCCATAAGCCTTCAGATCCTGGTTCCATTCAGATTCATTGATGACATCTTTGCCATATGGATGCACAATGAGGCTGACCTGTTAGAATTCTTGGAATCTCTAAATACATTGTTAGTTATATTTTGACAGTTGCCATCCTTTCCATATCAAACATTCCATCTCATACAGCCTTGGCATTATAGGCAACTTATTTGTTCAGATGCAGACTCCTTACAGATACATTCTCACCTCAGCATTTACTAGTCATAATTACCCCACCAGCATAGTTCATAAGCAGATTTCCCAAGCCATCACATCCAATCCTGGTGCTGCTAATCCTCCCAAAAAACAATTAGGAGTACACCTCTTGTCACTTAATATTATCCAGAATGTATTAATCAGCTACATTGCCAAGGCTAAGACTTTCTAAAATCATGTCCTGAAATGAGGTCCCTCCTGTCTGATATTTTGCTCACCACAACTAGAATACTTTTTTGTTGACTTCCCAATATCCGCAAGATCATTATCAGATCCTATGCTCCTTGTGCACCCATTTGCCTACCCTATACTCCTAACTCTGTGAGTGTCCCTACTATTTGACTTGCCTATGCGCTTTCCTACCATCACATCTACTAGCCCAATAACTAGCAAAACTTTTACTATCAAAGGGAGAGCCACCTTTGAAATGACACGTCATGTATCAGCTGTTATGTATCAGTTAGGATGAATGAGCATAGGTGGTGGGTGTACACTGGCAACACACAGTATCCCGGTGCAGATGAATGAGCATAGGCATCGGGTGTATACTGACAATACACAGTATCCTGTTGCAGAGCATACCCTACAACATCACAGTCATGACTTCAGTGCTTATTTCACCAAAAGTACCATCTGGATTCCTGCTCCAGATACCAGTGTCTCAGAGAGGTCTGCAGATGTGAACTGACATAATGTGTTCTTGGTTCTTGCCACCCACCCATCCTTAATTTACGTTAATATCTTCCATCTCAGCATTGCTTCTCAGTAACTATTCATTTCTGTGCTTCCTTTTAGTTTTCCATATCTTTTATTTTTGGATCTGTCTATTTTTCCCTGACACCCTACCCCACCTCTGCCACATAGAATACACTGAGCTTTCTGCTCTTACTAACTCATGCATGATGTACCAGTAATCTCTGTCTTGCATATTACCCTGTTTTCACCTTTAAGCTTCAGGTTTTCCCCAGCAATCAGTCTTCCCTTCTCATCCCTTTCGGTAAGTCTCCCTTGACTCTAGAGCAAACTTTTCTGAACTCTCCCCATTTCCTGCATATTGCCAGTTCGTTTTCTTCACCCTACTTCCTTCCTTTTCAGCCTGTCTGCCAGAAAAAGGACCCACTGGCTCTGAAAGCTTTCAGATTTCAATACCCTTATATGTGTGTCCTCCTACTTCCACATGCTGAATAGAGTTTTTATCTGTCCAATTACATTACATTAAAAAACAGTGCTACAGAAGGTGTCATAGGCTGTTGGCATATCTTATCAGACAATAAAGAGAATAAAGCTGCAGATCCTTTCTACACTTATTATGCCTTCATTTATGTGATCATTATTTTTTGGTACCCCAGTCAGAGACTGTTGATACTGAACTTCTGTATTTGTTGATTTGCTGATCCTACTGATACAAACTGTTAATATGATCATTTGCAGGCTCGCTAGCTGTAGCTTAGAAGATCTGTGTAATAGGTGTTGCGCAAAGGCTTCAGCTATTGAGCTGCACCTCCCCTGTTGTGCATTGGATGTTAACCGTGGGACTCCCACTCCTACCATTATCCCCTCCCCAACCACCCTGTTTGCAAACAAAGGGTTAAGTTATTTTGTGCATACACTACAGAGCACTAGAGATACAACAACGTGCCTAGTACAGTCAAATATAACTTTTTCAGCCAAAGGAAAGCAGTAGTGTCAATTATTGACAAGACAATTAATAACGATAGTGAGTTTACATTCTCACTCTTTCAGACCACTATACTATTAGGAAATATTGATGCATTGGGAAGGATTGTATATTTGTTGTTACAGAAAGATGTAATGCCTGATTAACAAGACAGTATTGAATATTGATACTGAAAATATAGTTGGCTGTAAATTTGTAATTATTCTTTAATTATATTCGTGTATACACAACAATATTTCATTGTAATGCAGGTACGTGATGGAGGAAGCCAATACTCAGAGTTGCTGGGAAAATTCTGTGGCAATCAAATTCCACAGAAGATTATCACATCCTCAGACCACATGTGGGTACGCTTTGTATCTGATGGAACCTACAATGCTCCAGGGTTCAGAGCACGAGTTTTTCAGAGAGCATGTAAGTGGATTTTTGAAGCACTTTTATTTATTTCAAACTTCTCAAAAATTTGAAAAGTTAAATTTCCAAGGACATTTGCAACACCATAAGTCACATTACATACATGGTTGACTAAAGGCATTCTCGAAACTTCTGCTTGCACTACACTCTTCAGCTGTATGCCACCATATTGTGACTGAATATTTTGTAATGTGGTCTACCCATCTTCCATTAAGCTGTTGCTTTGGCCTTTTCTTATCTGTTAAGAGTCTGGCTAAAATATTCCATATTCCTCCCCTCTCTATTTTCCTGGATATATATCCCACCCACCTCCATTTAACTTTCATTAGTATCATAATTGTGTCCTCTTCTCCATTTTGTTAACCCAGTTGATGTGTTTTCCTTTTATCTCTCAATAATTCCCACTATTCATCTCTATATTGCTCAAAGAATAACCCTCTGTGTTTGCACTGAAGTCCATGTATCAGTCCCATAAATCAGCTGGAAGTACATACAGATGATAAACTTTCTGTTGGAAGCTTGGTTTTGAAACAACCATTTAGTATTCAAAATGCACTCCAGTGCACTGTACATCTTAGCTTTATTTCTTTTGCTCTACATACATCCATTCGTTATCTTCAACTTATTGAAATACAAAAACTCATCTGTTGGTTCTAAAACTTCATTATTAACTCTTATTATGCTACTTTTCATGTGTTCTTGGTACATTATTGGAGGCTTATTATAATACAGTTGTTGCAATCACCTGCACTAGAGGCAAAAAGTACATCAGAAAAAGAAAGCTGTTTCACTTATGTGTGATTAGTGTATATTGCTTCTTTTTCTTGTTGAGAGATTTTAAAACTTCCTGTAGGGCTTCCAAGAAGAGTTATAGTTATGTGGTATCTCCATGCCTGATTCCTATCTTTCAGGTCTGAATTTGCCAGTACCTGAATGAAGTCTGATGGAATTTTTAGCATTGACATATGCAGTTTTTGAGTATATTAACTTAGGTTGAATCAGTACATTGTTTAATGACTGTTACTATGGATTTAGATGAAACTGAGCCAAAAGTTTCCTTACAATCCATGAATCACATAAAAAGTGACAAAAGCATACTTATTGCACAATTATGTGTCTCTATTCATGATGTGGAATTGCTCTGCTCTGCTATATCCATTCATAAAGCTTGTTACGACATTGTGTGTGTGTGTGTGTGTGTGTGTGTGTGCGCGCGCACATGCAAGTATTGTCTACATCTGACGAAGCACTTACAAGAGACCTTACAGAGTGGCCTGCTCTGATTTCGTTCATACTTACAGGCTGTCGAGCTCAGGTAAGATTTCCAAGGCTGTACACTTCTCATAAAGCCAGTCAGATTGTACTCACAAAGGCATTGTACTCACAAAGTCACTGGTCTAAATCTTGCTACTGGGAATATTTTTTTTCATCTTCATCTACCTCCTCTTCCATTTCCATAATATTGTCCTCAAGAACATCGCCCCTGTATGGAACCTCTTTATACAGCTCATAACCAATAGATTATGGTCAGAGTCCACATCTGCCCCTGGAAATGTCTTATTTAATTTAAAACCTGGTTTCTAAATCTCTGTCGTGCCATTATATAATCTGAAACCTTCTAGTATCTCCAGGGTTCTTACATGTATTCAACCTTCTTTCATGATTCTTGAACCAAGTGTTAGCTATGATTAAGTTATGTTCTGTGCAAAATTCTACCAGGCGGCTTCCTCTATCATTTCATAGCCCCAATCCATATTCACCTACTACGTTTCCTTCTCTCCCTTTTCCTACTACCGAATTCCAGTCACCCTTGACTATTAAATTTTCATCTCCCTTCACTACCTGAATAATTTCTTGTATCTCATCATACATTTCATCAATTTCTTCATCATCTGCAGAGCTAGTTGGCTTATAAACTTATACTACTGTAGTAGGTGTGGGCTTCATGTCTATCTTTGTCACAATAATGCGTTCACTATGCTGTTTGTAGTAGCTTACCCACACTCCTACTTTTTTATTCATTATTAAACCTACTCCTGCATTACCCCTATTCCATTTTGTATTTATTACCCTGTATTCACCTGACCAAAAGTCTTGTTCCTCCTGCCACCGAACTTCACTAATTCCCACTATATCTAACTTTAACCTATCCATTTCCCTTTTTAAATTTTCTAACCTACCTGCCTGATTAAGGGATCTGACATTCTATGCTCCGATCCGTAGAACGCCAGTTTTCTTTCTCTTGATATCGGCATCTTCCTGAGTAGACCCCGCCCGGAGATCCGAATTGGGGACTATTTTACCTCTGGAATATTTTACCCAAGACTTTACTATAATGATGATTTCTTAAAATTAAATGGCCCATTGCCATTTTTCACTTCTTTGGAAGAACAACTCTTTATCTGTTGAAAAACATGAGCACCTCATGTGTTGAAGACACTTAATACAATGAAGAAGCACAATGCTCAGTGTCACTACTTGTTCCTTTGGACGACACAGTATGACAAGCTGGACAGTGAAGTAAGGAGGCAAACTCATTGCCACACAAATGTGTGAAGCAGAGCAACAGGTACATCTGAGGCAGAAAAGCAATTATACACAGAGCTCCTGGATGTTCTTCATATGGGTCAATTTCAACTGTTGTACATATTTCGTTCCATTGATACAGCATTATGAGCAAGTTCTAAAACTGCACATATCATGGCACCAAGTGACACGCCATTTTCAATGGGGGCCCCTGTCCAAATCACGTCCCGGCATTTGCCTGGAGCAATTTAGGGAAATCACGGGAAACCTAAATCAGGATGGCCGGATGCGGGTTTGAACTGCCATCCTCCTGACTGCAAGTCCCATTTTCAATGGGGGCCCCTGTCCAAATCACGTCCCGGCATTTGCCTGGAGCAATTTAGGGAAATCACGGGAAACCTAAATCAGGATGGCCGGATGCGGGTTTGAACTGCCATCCTCCTGACTGCAAGTCCATTATGCTAACAACTGCACCACCAGTTGCAGCAGACACCATGCCTTTGAAAATGTAATGAGAAGTGAGTAATTTACAAAAATGAATTTTTCTCAAGGACAAGTATTACCAAGCAACAAATTTGTTACAGTGGTTTCACAGTCAACACGATACAAGAAGTTCCATAGTGATAGGACAATCAATGAAGTTACACAAGAGTTAATAATTTAACTCTTGAAACTGCTGGTTTATTGGCATTTATGGAAAGAAAAATGCTCTCATGCGGTCAGCAAACTTCATATAACATTTTGTGTGTGTAATAGTCCTTACTACGTCACAAATTGTTCTAATGAGTTAATTAAGCTGCTTTACAGTGTTGCTAGGCAATGTAATCAACAAGGTGATATGTGTCTCAGTTAAAACTGGACCTCAATATTTTGAATAAACTTTCTGTTCATTTTTTTGTCAAAATCAGCACTTGTCTCAAAATTAATTTCCAACTTTGTGCATTAAATCCAAACACATTTGTAACTATTATATACAATTTACTGGACAGCTCGATCACACACTGGTGTGCAACGTATTTCAAATCAAGCCCGCAGGTTTCAGTTTTCCCTAATGGGCTAAATGACAATTTTTTAATAATTTGATGTGTCTATCTCACATAAAGTTTAAATGAAACTGGATTTACTCTCCACTTGGGTCAAGATCACAAAATAAAATTCACCACATAGGTCAGCGAACTGTACACACGCACTTTTAGCACTCTAAGTGATAACTCATCTCAGAGTAAAAGCCGCACATAAATTCACACTTCTTTTTATGCATACAAAATTCAAAATACCTTTATATTAAACAAATAAATTATGGCATGTAATTACTAATTAAACATTTCTGATTCTGAATAAACTTCAAGAACTTGTATTTCATAATCAATAAAATTTTATCACCTGAGAGAAGTGATTAGTTTGCTAAAATTGATTCAGATTACAGTCAACTCGTTTCTGGATGACGACATCATGAATTGACACTTGCTTGGAATGAACGAAATACCTGTATTGAAAAATACTGTCCATTGAGTAATTTACTGACTTTTTGCTGTCCCTTGCATCACTACAACATTATATCTATTTTGAGTCAGGATAATGTTGTGAACAACCCTTTTTTCATAACAAAGAGGATAAAAACTGCAGAAAGGTCGAGGTTAACAACCCAACATTGCCAACACTGAAGAGCATTCTGCATCTTGGCACTAGCAAGGAGTCTCAAACCAAATATTTCATCTCTCGAAAAGAAAATTAAATGTCTTGTTTCATAAATGTAATAAAATGTTCTGATCAGAGCTGTCAGTGGTAGTGCTTATGTGTGCAAGATTTATGCGTGCTTGTGTGAATGTGTGTGTGTGTGCTTAAGAAGGCTTTGGCTGAAACCTATAATCGGTAACAGTCCTTTCATTTTGCCTGTCTGCAACTCCGCAGGCCATGTGTATGGTGAATAACAATCTGTCCTGTTCCTAATACTGTTGATATTTCAACCTGAAGTTCCCATTGTTTAATAATTTTTTTGTATTTTTCAGTTGGATTGAATGTTTCTCTTAAACATATCCAGTTGCAATGTGATCATGGTCTCCCCACTAATCTATAGTTGTATTAGCATGGTGTTGACTATCCATCCGGGATCTGTTTACCCAACCCTGCCCATGTACATCCAGCTCCCTGCCTGCCTGCACATGAGCACTTTGGCCACCCCTGCTTGCGTGTGCCCATGGGCATCAGCTTTTCTGCAGCAGACATTAAGGCTGGAGCAGCCTGCAATAAAAGGTCTTTTCACATATTTATTCACATCTAAGCACACCTATTCTTTCACCACTTTAAGTTATGAGGAGTGTTTTAGATGTGATAAAACTGCTTTCAGTAATTTATTTTCAACTGTTTTCGTCATGGAATATACGATTGTAAGTATAATTATGTATTGAATGTCAAATATGATGCATCATAAGTCATTATCTTTACAATTTGCGCCTCCAACCTTTGATTTCACTAGAAACTAAGCTTATAAAAATTTTCAATGTGACCGTGTGTATTTTTGCAACAGCCCCATGTGGTGCTCCAGTTCTGAATGTTGGACATGAACCACAAGAACTAAAATCTCCTGGATACCCAGGAAATTATCCAGCAAACATCCGTTGCCGATGGTTGTTAAGTGGTCCTCCTTATGAATCAATTGATATTCATATAGCTGATCTCCAGATCAGTGGTGGCGGACAGAACTGTGAAAAATCAAGACTGAGTGTGAGTGATAGGCGGGTATGTATTTTGATTTAATATGTGCTCATTAAATAATTTTTAATGGTACTAAGATGGTGCATGTTCTTTAGTTTCCCTGACTAATTTATGGTCTGACCTTTATAATTTAGTAACTGTAATTCTTCAAATAGACATGAGCAATATTAACTGTTCAAAAGATGGGCACAACAGCTTTCTCAGATTGCACTATTGTGCAGTCTGTGCATCGAGCATTGTCAGCTAAAAATAATTTTGAATTGTTAGCAATGATTACATGTTCTGCTGTTGTACTGGTATTTTGGAATGTTCTGCTTATGTAACACGAACAGTAGATATTAAAAATAAAATAAATAAAATTATCATGAGCGTGAAGTACTCACATCTTGCATGTGCAGAATCTGCCCTCTTCTTACATAATCACCATGTATGTGAGTATATTGTTGGCTATTGATGGAAAATTGCCATTATTTTGAATGATACTGAAGGAAAAGGAGCATATTACAATGTATGGAAGGTATACTATTTTAATGCACTCAACGGAGGGGTATCTGTTGAGAGGCCAGACAAATGTGTGTGACACACACAGTGGTTACGGTTACTACAAGCCACACCACAAGTTGGGAAACGGGGCCAAATTTCCAGTAGTTAACTGTCGAGTTGAGATTTTCACAAACTCTTACAGAAACTAGCAGTACAGCAATAAACAGCCTTTTAAACATGTCGATAATGGCAATAAACTAATTTACAGCAATACAACAATTTAAAAAAAAAATTTAAAAATGCACAGAAGCTAACAGTATGGCAATAAACCACCTTTTAAAACATGCTGTTAATGCCAGTCAAAGTAATTTATAGCAATATAACAATTTTTAAAAATTTAAAGAATGTTAGTAAACAGGCTACTAAAGTAAATACAGAACTTTGTTAATAAGGTACAGTGAGGTAGTGAAGCTACCAACACCACCATTAAAAAGATTAAACAGCTCTCAGAAAACACACGAGTAATGGCAATAAAAGGAATTTACAAACTTGGAGGAATTTAAAAAAAATTTTAAACAAAAGTGTCCTGGAATATCATTAGAACATAACAGATATGATGGACCCGTGTAAGGCGGCCACAAATCACCCACTCAGGGATGCTCAGGCTAGACAGAATACAGACCAATTTAAATACGCCTGTAAACACAATTGTCACTCTCAGGCTGGTCACTGCACCAACTTTTAGCCAGCAAAAACTTGTAATAAGATGGCTTAACTTGCTGACAGAATTAGAGCTAACCTTGTGCAAGGAAACATTACACGACACAGTCCTCAATGAGCAACCATATGATAAATCAACAAGAAGCATGAATTTACTCACAACTCACGACAAAATAGCGAAACAATTAAACTGCCAAAACTACACCTCCCATCGGACAGTAACGAGAGGAGGAAAGATCACTGTCTTCACTTACACTGGTGCCAGGGATAGGAAACCCAGTCGCCAGAGGCCACAAGGCATTGGTTACACAAATTTTTTACTTAATGATTAAACCTTCAATGAACTTAACTTGCTATGATGCTTGAACAGGCTGTACATGACCTCCGATCCGACCGCACACGCATCGCCAGAGTACCCAACAAGCCACGGTAATGCGACAATATGCTCTGTCGCCTGAGTTCACGTCCTCTCTGCAACGTTGACAGGTAGTGACCGCTCCTTCATGTTAGGTGTCTTCTTTTAAACTCCAGTGTTGAAATGGAGCATTTAAAGAAGCTTGTTAACGTCCCACCAAGGCGAAATCAACAGCAACTACCCGTGGGGCAATTCTGTCTACAACCAACACGTGGGGAGCTATTCCATCAACTTGACCCGCTCGTTACACACAACCGACATACATCACGTGGTGACATGGTACAAGCAACCACACCTGCCTCACTAGAGAGCCACACTCCCTCTCGTGTCCACAACACTCTCTGAGCCCAACGTAGGTACTTCCGCACGACCACACGAGCGTACAACCAGTCAAATATATCACTTCCACCATAGCAGTTTCCCGGAAGTCAAAATGCAGATATCGATAGCAGAGGGAAAAGACAACCAAGCAGCCACTTAATGACAGACAACATGTCAGTGGAAGAAAAGGATGACCAATGCAATATAACCAGAAGGTGTAGCACGAGTCGATACATGACTCATTGTGGTTAATGAAGAGGGGCAGCAGCCTTTTTAGTAGTTGCAGGGGCAACAGTCTCAATGATTGACTGATCTGGCCTTGTAGCACTAACCAAAATGGCCTTGCTGTGCTGGTATTGCAAACGGCTGAAAGCAGGGGGAAACTACAGCTGTAATTTTTCCCGAGGGCATGCAGCTTTACTGTATGGTTAAATAATGATGGCATCCTCTTGGGTAAAATATTCCAGAGGTAAAATACACAGGAACTCCAGGTGGGAACTACTAAGGATGATATCATTATCAGGAGAAAGAAAACTGGCATTCTACTGATCGGAGTATGAAACGTCAGATCCCTTAAACAGGCAGGTAGGTTAGAAAATATAAAAAGGGAAATGGGTAGGTTAAAGTTAGATACAGTGAGAATTAGTGAAGATCGGTGGCAGGAGGAACAAGACTTTAGGTCAGGTGAATACAGGGTAATAAATACAAAATGGAACAGGGGTAACACAGGAGTAAGTTTAATAATGAACAAAAAAATAGGAGTGCAGGTAAGCTACTACAAACAGCATAGTGCACGCATTATTGGGGCCAATAGAGACACGAAGCCCATGCCTACTATAGTAGTACAAGTTTATATGCCGGCTAGCTGTTCAGATGACAAAGAAATTGATGAAATGTATGATGAGATAAAAGAAATTATTCAGGTAGTGAATGGAGACAAAAATTTAATAGTCATGAGTGACTGGAATTCGATAGTAGGAAAAGGGAGAGAAGGAAACGTAGTAGGTGAATATGGATTGGGGCTACTTAATCACAGCTCACACTTGTTCAAGAATCATGAAAGAAGGTTGTATACATGTAAGAACCCTGAAGATACTAGAAGGTTTCATATACATTATATAATGGTAAGACAGAGATTGAGAAACCATGTTTTAAATTGTAAGACATTTCCAGGGGCAGATATGGACTCTGACCACAATCTATTGGTTGTGAACTGTAGATTAAAACTGAAGAAACTGCGAAAAGAAGGGAATTTAAGGAGATGGGACCTGGATAAACTGACTAAACCAGAGGTTGTACAGACTTTCAGGGAGAGCATAAGGGAACAACTGACAGGAATGGGGGAAAGAAATACAGTAAAAGAAGAATGGGTAGCTTTGAGGGATGAAGTAGTGAAGGCAGCAGAGGATCAAGTAGGTAAAAAGACGAGGGCTAGTAGAAATCCTTGGGTAACAGAAGAAATATTGAATTTAATTGATGAAAGGAGAAAATATAAAAATGCAGTAAATGAAGCAGGCAAAAAGGAATACAGACGTCTCAAAACTGAGATCGACAGGAAGTGCAAAATGGCTAAGCAGGCATGGCTAGAGGACAAATGTAAGGATGTAGAGGCACATCTCGCTACGGGTAAGATACACTCCTGGAAATTGAAATAAGAACACCGTGAATTCATTGTCCCAGGAAGGGGAAACTTTATTGACACGTTCCTGGGGTCAGATACATCACATGATCACACTGACAGAACCACAGGCACATAGATACAGGCAACAGAGCATGCACAATGTTGGCACTAGTACAGTGTATATCCACCTTTTGCAGCAATGCTGGCTGCTATTCTCCCATGGAGACGATCGTAGAGCTGCTGGATGTAGTCCTGTGGAACGGCTTGCCATGCCATTTCCACCTGGCGCCTCAGTTGGACCAGCGTTCGTGCTGGACGTGCAGACCGCGTGAGACGATGCTTCATCCAGTCCCAAACATGCTCAATGGGTGACAGATCCGGAGATCTTGCTGGCCAGGGTAGTTGACTTACACCTTCTAGAGCACGTTGGGTGGCACTGGATACATGCGGACGTGCATTATCCTGTTGGAACAGCAAGTTCCCTTGCCGGTCTAGGAATGGTAGAACGATGGGTTCGATGATGGTTTGGATGTACCGTGCACTATTCAGTGTCCCCTCGACGATCACCAGAGGTGTACGGCCAGTGTAGGAGATCGCTCCCCACACCATGATGCCGGGTGAGCGGAAGACGGCCTAACGGTGTGCGGGACCATAGCCCAGCTTCATGGAGACGGTTGCGAATGGTCCTCGCCGATACCCCAGGAGCAACAGCGTCTCTAATTTGCTGGGAAGTGGCGGTGCGGTCCCCTACGGCACTGCGTAGGATCCTACGGTCTTGGCGTGCATCCGTGCATCGCTGCGGTCCGGTCGCAGGTCGACGGGCACGTGCACCTTCCGCCGACCACTGGCGACAACATCGATGTACTGTGGAGACCTCACGCCCCACGTGTTGAGCAATTCGGCGGTACGTCCACCCGGCCTCCCGCATGCCCACTATACGCCCTCACTAAAAGTCTGTCAACTGCTCATACGGTTCACGTCCACGCTGTCGCGGCATGCTACCAGTGTTAAAGACTGGGATGGAGCTCCGTATGCCACGGCAAACTGGCTAACACTGACGGCGGCGGTGCACAAATGCTGCGCAGCTAGCGCCATTCGACGGCCAACACTGCGGTTCCTGGTGTGTCCGCTGTGCCGTGCGTGTGATCATTGCTTGTACAGCCCTCTCGCAGTGTCCGGAGCAAGTATGGTGGATCTGACACACCCGTGACAATGTGTTCTTTTTCCCATTTCCAGGAGTGTAGATACTGCAGACAGGAAAATTAAAGAGACCTATGGAGAAAAGAGAACCACTTATTTGAATATCAAGAGCTGAGATGGAAACCCAGTTCTAAGCAAAGAAGGGAAAGCAGAAAGGAGGAAGGAGTAGGTAGAGGATCTATACAAGGGTGGTGTACTTGAGGACAATATTATGGAAATGGAAGAGAATGTAGATGAAGATGAAATTGGAGATATGATACTGTGTGAAGAGTTTGACAGGGCACTGAAAGACCTACGTCGAAACAAGGCCCCGGGAATAGACAATATACCGTTAGAACTACTGATAGCCTTGGGAGAGCCAGCCCTGACAAAACTCTACCATCTGGTGAGCAAGGTGTATGAGACAGGCAAAATACCCTCAGACTTCAAGAACAATATAACAATTCCAATCCCAAAAAAGCAGGTGTCGACAGATGTGAAAATTACTGAACTATAAGTTTAATAAGTCACTGCAAAATACTAACACAAATTCTTTACAGACAAAAGGAAAAACTGGTAGAAGTCGACCTCGGGGATGGTCAGTTTGGATTCTATAGAAATGTTGGAACACGTGAGGCAATACTGATCCTATGACTTATCTTAGAAGCTAGATTAAGAAAAGGCAAACATATGTATCTAGCATTTGCAGACTTAGAGAAAGCTTTTGATAATATTGACTGGAATACTCTCTTTCAAATTCTGAAGGTGACAGGGGTAAATTATAAGGAGCAAAAGGCTATTTACAGTTTGTAATTCTGGCAGAGACAGAAAAGGACTTGGAAGAGCAGTTGAATGGAATGGATGGTGTCTTGAAAGGAGGATATAAGATGAACATCAACAAAAGCAAAACGAGGATAATGGAATGTAGTTGAATTAATTTGGGTGATGCGGAGGGAATTAGATTAGGAAATGAGACACTTAAAGTAGTCCATAAGTTCTGCTATTTGCGGAGCAAAATAACTGAAGGTTGTCAAAGTAGAGAGGATATAAAATGTAGACTGGCAATGGCAAGGAAAGCACTTCTGAAGAAGAGAAATTTGTTAACATCGAGTATTGATTTAAGTGTCAGGAAGTCGTTTCTGAAAGTATTTGTATGGAGTGTAGCCATGTATGGAAGTGAAACATGGACGATAAATAGTTTGGACAAGAAGAGAATAGATGCTTTTGAAATGTGGTGCAACACAAGAATGCTGAAGATTAGATGGGTAGATCACATAACTAATGAGAAAGTATTGAATAGAATTGGGGAGAAGAGAAGTTTGTGGCACAACTTGACTAGAAGAAGGGGTCGGTTGGTAGGACATGTTCTGAGGCGTCAAGGGATCACCAATTTAGTATTGGAGGGCAGCGTGGAGGGTAAAAATTGTAGAGGGAGACCAAGAGATGAATACACTAAGCAGATTCAAAAGGATGTAGGTTGCAGTAGGTACTGGGAGATGAAGAAGCTTGCACAGGATAGAGCAGCATGGAGAGCTGCATCAAACCAGTCTCAGGACTGAAGACCACAACAACAACAAATGGGTAATTATCTTTCAGGGCTTCACTATTTCATATAATGTGAAACATTCCTGAACAGACAACTCTAATTTGGTAAATATTTCGGAATACTGGCATAAAACTTAGGATGAGTAATATTCTTGATGATGAATTGATAGTAGCACATGCTCCAGCATTATCGTAAACATACACTAGTGTTCAAAATATACCTTTTATCAAGAAATATGAGCATATTTACAGGATGTTTGAAAGGTTCCAGAAAAAAATGAACCTTAATGACTAGTAATTTGGGATACAAAAATCCTGGAAACATGTAATTAGAAAAGATCTAAATATAAGCATACCCAGTATACAAATTGAAAATCTTTAAAACTATGGAACAGTTAGTGAGGGATATGGTAACTTTCAGCTGACACATGTGTTTAGCAGCAATGTGGCATGCTATCTATTTGGTGATATATGAGATCAAGAGCTTTGTTAGCAATTAGTCTGATTCCTGAGAAAGATGTCAACAGAGACCTCATAGCATCAATAGTGGCCATTGCTGGGCTACAGTTCATCCACATAGTGTGCCACAAACTGGTTCTGTAAGTTTCAGATCCAGATCTCTCACTGGCAGTACATATGTCGGATATATACACTAATAAGCCCGTAAAGAATGAGTAATGTCAATGATCACTTTCATCCATTAAAACATATGGACAATTGGAACTTACGAAAAGTCACATTTGCTGTACCTTTCTTCTGTACTTTATTTATTGAGCAAGGAAGATGTGGAACTACATATGCTCATGCTACAGAATACCTCCAAAAACAATGGCCCCAGATGACTGGTCTTTTTCTGTCAGAGTACTGTGAATGCATGGACCATTGTCCTTCAAACTAATGCCAGGTTCACCTGTAGAAAATACATTTATCCATTCACGCATGGTTCAGAATGCACAACAAATGGGACTGTCTGTACTGCCATGAGTAGGACACACAGTAGACTATTCTGCCCTACAAAGCAGGGTCCCAGTGAAGTCACTGTGGCATTATGCTGTGACGTTTGCCAAGAGACTACACTCCAAAGGGAATTAAATTGAAAATATGACTTAAGTATTATGGTCTTAATCCAATACGTTTGGGTTTATAAGAATATTTGGCAGCCAATATCATGTGCTGAAATAGCTTTTTTTTATTTATTTAATTTTATCTATGTCTGGTTTCAACAAAGTCTAGCTGTCATCTTCGGATCTACAATGTGCCAGGAGAAAAACATTACTATGAGGAAAAACATATTATATGACAATCCACACAAATGTATAACCTGTATACACTGGGAAAATAACATAATACTGCGATTTTACAGTGTTTCTAACATACCTCCTGGAAATAATATTGCTGTATATGAATTGCATAAAACAAAGCTGCCACATTGGCTTGTCAGTTACATAGAGCATCTCTCTATCTATAGCCCTATCCTTTTTTTTTTACCAGTATATGCAGTAGCCTCTGTTTTTTTAGGTGACAGTGACTAGCCCAATACGTCAGTGACATAACACCAGTGACATACTACATCAAGATTTCATTAGAACAGTACGAAATTACATTGTAAACAGCATTAACTTTCGTCATGCCAATGCTATGTCATTATGAAAATGTCGTGGTCTTTTCCAGGTATTTGTATGTACATTTCCTCTTATTTTAGTCCACAGTCCTGATGTATTTATGAAGGATAAAACAATTTTATCCAGTGTAGACTATTTAATTTATTGATACAGGCTGAACTTTTACTTCAACATTTATTTTGCATTGCTACCTAATTTTGGCCAATGGCCGTTTTCAGATATATATTATATGTGTGTGCCATCATATTTTTAACCAAATCATGTTACATGGAAACAAATTTGTTCCCACATTATAAATATGATAATACCAGAACAGCTATGAAAAAATTTTGCACTGTGTATCATAAATTTGCAGTCACATGGCCTGTAGAGTAACGTGTGCTTGAGTTGTTTCTGCTGTTCTTGTCTTTATATATGAAGAAATTTAACTTACATGTGGGAACAATAAGTGTTCCAATGTAACATGAATTATTGGTTCCAAATATGGCACCACACACGTCATCAGTAGACATCTGTCTATACATATACATCTGAAAGTGGGCGTGTAGTGAAGTTGACCAGCAATGCGAAATAAATGTTTACTTGTTCCAATTAACTGAATAGCCTGTGGTGTTTGTGTATTAATGGTATTCTTCCGCATTAATCTTATTGTAGCATAACATTTTTGCAAATTGTAAAAGTGCTCTACCACTTACATTTGCAGTCTTTCCACTCGTTATTTACCACTGGAGGAAAAAAAAAGTTCTTCCCTTGATTTAGCTTCATTAAGATATTCTAACTTCAGTGCAGGGGTAAATAAATGTTGAGTAACAATTTTAACTTGTGTATCCAGAAACAAAAATAGCACAACTTTCATTTTCCAAAATACAAAATGTCACAACATTTGAGTGTTGCCTGCTTATCTATGGAGTTCCAGTTGTGTGTTAGTTCTATGTTTTTTGCTAAATTCATGTATCTTTTCAGAATGCTGAATATATCAGAGAAGGCCTTGGTGAGATGATGATATATAGTGGGAAACGAAAAGAGGGCTATGTTTATGGTGTAAGTAATCAACTCAGAAACATTTACATAATTTTAAATGTAATTATTACAGAATGTCTCAGTTATTACCAACAGTTAAATGATTAGTGTAGAAGAGAATTATTGTAATACATCATAGTGATAGGTATTTTTTACACCCAGTGCCAGTGTTACTTAAAATTTTGTTAGCGTAGAGATAGATGCAGGTTGAAAATATTCAGATCTGTTCAGTGACATGTCCCGGAGAGGGAGCTTGTATGCTGCTCAGCATAATTTCTGTTTGGTGAGTAATGACATATGCTTGTATATTTCTTCCTGAATTATTGATTGATTTAGTTTGACAGAAAGGATTTTATAATTGTGTGCAGGAATTATTTATTTTTGTTGGATTATTCTGTGTTGAACAAATGTGCTTGTAATACAGGACAAGCTTTTTTGATGCAACATATTATAACAGTGTTTGACCATTTATATCTTAGAATACCCTCATTAAGCAAGAGTACTGTACTGCTTTTATATGACTTTAAAATGAACTGCTAATGACTTTACCATCATGATGTAGCAACTTAATTTATCATCATGTAAATTGTTGATCAGAACATGGACTCTTCATGCACGAAACTTTTTTTTTTTTTTTAATAAAGAAGGCCTTGTTTCTTCTTAGGATGTACCATCTTGGCTGATTTTTGTTTTTGAGTGTAAGTCATAAAACTTACATTTGCTGTCAGGTTCTGAAAATCCTTTCTATTACTACATGTAGTTTTTATACATTTGCTTTTAATATTCCATCTGTATTGGCTAGGATATGTCGCAGAATTAATTTGACAATTCATGAATTCTCATCACTATTCAAAGATCAACATGTCAGGTGAATGGCAGATTTGAGTGGAAATCATACATGTTGTGCATACTAATAATGTTGAACACTTTGAAACATGTGGGTTAGTCATGTTCACTCGAATACGGCTTGAGGAATATGTTGAAGAGATAATACATATTTGAGCTCTGCATTGGAGAAAGTGTTGAGTTCCCAACCACCTGACATTAAACCTCAAGTAACGACAGCAAACTTCCTGCATTGTAATGCTAGATAATGCATTCTAGACAATGCCATATACCCCATACAACAGTTCAGATATATGGCGCTCTATCTCTATCCATACTGAAGACTCATTATTTGTTGCTGATAAGCCTATTGTAACTGTAGACATAGTTGTTTATCAGGCATATTGGTCACAAAGGAATATATGCCCTAGTATTATGCTAACACTTGAAATGAGATATTGCAATAACTGTAGTATCGTTGAAATTTCTTTCTTTGTCTGCTAATAGGATGTTTTGTAGGGTCTAAGATGTTCCCTGTTCTCTTCAGCTGTCACGTATCCATCATCACTTATAATTATGTTAGCAAAAACTGCAGTTTAATGTTTTCTACAGCTATTTATAGGCATACACAACATGGCCATTTGGAGGATTTTGATAGTCTATCCATAGACTTCCTACTTGAATTGATTATATGCCATTTTTCACAGTCCATGAGTTTATATCATTCAAGTGCTTCTATCACAGATTGAATTGTTTATTTGTGATGTTCAACATAAGTAATAGATTTTTTATTTGTTATTGTAACTTTAGACTTGGTTTCAGTAGGAAAAAAAACAGTAGGCCAGTTGCACATAAAATTGTACATCTGTATATTATTTATAAGTTCAGATTTAATATGATTTTGTTTCACTCTATTACTGTAAAATCTAGAAGCTTTGAAGCTCACTGTGAAATCTAGTGGCTTGGAAGTGTTACAAATATTCAGTGCATATTTATACATATATTCAGTGCATATTTATTTCTGTGCTAATAAGACTGAAAAGGACTGGCAGTCAAGGCCACAATATCACCAGCAATGACAGGCTTCTGATCAGAGGAATAAAATGTAATTAGAAGGGAAATTGACAAGACACTGAAGAAAATGAAGGTAAAATCAATGAATATTGCCTGAGAAGAATGATTCAGGGGCAAAAGATGCAAAACATCAGCTACGAGGGTCATAGTAACATGTCATTTTCCTGTGTACATTATTCATAGCAGAAGAGCCTGCTAAATTCCTTCACAGTAAACCGTTAAGGAACAAGATCTCTCTACTCATATTTTGTTATGTTTTGTGTCAGACTAAAAATTCAAGGTTCTGTAGTTTGGTACCCAGTTGGTCTCATAATTTCATCCCCAATAATGATCTGTGCATGATATCAAGTTGCACCATAGCATGATTTGATGTCCATGTTAAACTGTAAGTCTCCTGTAACTGGCCATTCAGTTCAGAAGGTGAGGAAAGTAAAGGGCTTACCATCTCCAACAGGACCATTCCAAGTAAATCACTGCAGTTTTCAAACAAACCTTCAAGTTGGCAGCAGTTATAGCTAAAGACAAACAGTATTGCTACACTGAAGCACCAAATAAACTGGTATAGGCATGCGTATGCAAATACAGAGATATGTAAACAGGCAGAATACGGCACTGTGGTCAGCGATGCCTGTTTGAGACAACAAGTGTCTGCAGCAGTTGTCTGCTCAGTTACTTATGCTACAATGGTGTATTATCAAGATTTAAGTGAGTTTGAACATGATGTTATAGTCGCCACACGAGTGATGTGACACAGCATCTCCAACATAGTGATGAAGTGGGAACTTTTCCGTACAACCATTTCACAAGTGTACCGTGAGTATCAGAAATCCAGTAAAACATCAAATCTCAGACATTGCTGCAGCCGGAAAAGATCCTGCAGGAACGGGACAAACAACAACGGTACAGGATCATTCAGTTTGACAGAAGTGCAACCCTTCCGCAGATGGCTGCAGATTTCAGTGCAGGCCCATCAGCAAGTGTCAGTGTGTGAGCCATTCAACAAAACATCATCAATATGGGCTTTTGGAACCTTCATGACTGCACAACACAAATCTTGACACCTCACCTGGGCCCATCAACATCGACAGTGGACTGTTGATGACTTGAAACATATTGTCTGGTGAGAAGAGTCTCATTTCAAACTGTATCTAGTGGATGGATGTGTATGGGTATGGAGGTGTATGGGTATGGAGACAACCTCATGAATCCATGGACTCTTCATGTCTGCAGGGGATTCTTCAAGTTGGTGAAGGCTCTGTAATTGTGTGGAACATGTGCAGTTGGAGTGATATGGGACCCCTGATACATCTAGATACAACTTTGATAGGTGACACATATGTAAGCTTCCTGTCTGATCACCTGCATCAGCTTCCTGTCTGATCACCTGCATCCATTCCTGTCCATTGTGCATTCTGACAGACTTGGACAATTCCAGCAGGACAATGCAACACCCCACATGTCCAGAATTACTACAGTGGCTCCAGGAACACTCATTTGAATTTAAACAGTTCTGCTGGCCACCAGACTCCCCATACATGAACATTATTGAGCATATCTTGGATGTCTTGCAATGTGCTGTTCAGAAGAGATCTCCACCCTCCCATACTCTTATGGATTTATGGACATCACTGCAAGATTCATAGTGGCAGTTCCCTCAAGCACTACTTCAGACATTAGTAGAATCCATGCCGTGTCATGTTGTGGCACTTCTGCATGCTCGCGTGGGGCCTACACAATATTAGATAGGTATACCAGTTTCTTTGGTTCTTCAGTGGATATAGATTACTGAGCAAACGTATCATTACTTTATGTATAAAGGGTTCAGATGAGGTATTTAAAGGTTTTCCTGCCACCGAAGCAAATGTTATCCCACAGAAGCCGACTCATTGCCTCAGCTCCGTTAAATACAAGGCTGTCCAATCTCTCATTCAACAATGGAAACTCTAGGTTGGAATTGTCAGCACTGTGTGGAAAAGATAGATTGCTGGTTACTGTGAAGATGGCCAATCACATTGCAGAGAGGCATAATTACAATACACTTACACATTAGCTTTCAGCCACGACTTCATCAGAAAAAGAGAGAGAGACAGGAACCCACACCATACATTCATGCAAACAAGCACACCCCATGCACATGACAGCCAACTCCGACAGCTTCTGGTCTGAGTTGCTGGAATTGGTGGTCATGTGTACATGAGGTGTGCTTTCTTGAGTGAATTTATGGGGGTGTTTCTGTTTCTCTTTCTTTTTCTGATGAAGGCTGTGGCCGAAAGCTAATGTAAGTGTTTTTTAATTGTTCCTTTTTGCAACTTAATGTGTCAATTTTACGGTAAGTAGCAATCTATCTTTTCCTTAATTGTTAGTCACTCATGGAAGCTTTTAATCAATGTACATCATTATCAATATAAAATCACTGCTAGCTGTTCCAGCAAAAAATTCTATGTTCAGAACTAGTGGCCTTATTGCCACTCATACCACCGTATGACTGTCCCCCCCCCCCCCCAACCAGGTCCCAAGACCAACTGTATGCAGCTTCTCTTCCTATTCCACCTTCTCGCAGGTCATTTAAAGTATTCCCCTACCACTTTGCGTGCAATGGACCAACCTCTCTGCAGGTCAGTACATAAAATTATTATTTAATGAAATTAATTGAGGAACATGGTCATGCATCATTGATAAATTTTCAAAATTATACCAAGTAATAACAAGATAGAAAATGGTTCAATAATGATAGCAAGAACAATTGTGGCCCATTAATTAGTATATTTCTGCCTGCTGATTTCACTGGCACAGCCAGTTTATGCATATTGTGCACTTTGATTTATAATTATTATTTAAACAATAAAACTACATAGTTGTGGAAGCATTTCACCCTCTGAATAAAAAAATGAAAGAAAGAAACACAAATATCTCGCTACCTTATTTCAAAATTATACAAAGGCTATTCAATTGTTTTGCTTTTTTATATGATGCTGAGTAACTCAAGAGCCAAATTGTTAAAAACAAAAAAGTGTAATCATTAGCCTCTAGAGGCTGTATGTAGGTTCTTGCACTACTGACGTTGAAGTCAAATGAAAACCCTTCCCAACGGCATTCATTTGAGCACTTAGATGTTGTAGCCTTATTCTATAAATTGTTATTAATTTACAAAGATTGCTTGTGTATAGCATCCAAAGTCAAGCATCACAGGTGGAGCATTTATACCACAACAATTGCCTTTAAATATATTCAGAATCATATCTCTGTTTTCTGAATCCAAAGACATAGAAACCCTTGTATATGATGTATGAACGTACATCGTTATTACATGTTCAGCTGACCATTAAGCACTTTGAATTCCAATTCTGTTACCTTGCTCTGAATGCAAATCTGCCAGAAGAAGTGTGACAGCATCACAACAACTCACTCCATACAGACATGTACGAGGGTGATTCAAATGAAAACCTTAATTATTTATTATTGTGCAAGTGGGGCAATAGAGAAAAATTACAGCTATATAATTTTCTGACACATACCACTCATTCAGAACTGCATAGGTACCTCATGAGAAGAATTTTTTTGGTTGTGAATGCTGCCATTCATGCACCAAGGCTGTTACCTCTTCATAGATGAACTATGGCTCCTTTCTTTGCTTGCTCTTCATTGATGTGACTGGCACCCATCTTCTGGACATTTTATTGAATCACTGTGTGTATGGACAATATTGTGTGCTGAACTAATGCTGATACCCAAAATAGTGGCTATCTTGTTTACACCAGCAGTATTTTTGCTCATTCCTATGAGGTGAGCCTGGTCTGGACACAGAGAATCTTGCACAGACATTATGCATCTTTTAAACTCCCTACACCACTTTGTCCAGTTGCTGCAGGGACAACACATGAATTGCGGTACTGTGATTTCAACCTGTGAGATGTTACCACAGGCTTAACAGTTCCACAGCTTAGAAAATGTATTACCGTTGTTCGCTGCTCCAGTGTGGTGCAGGTCAACAGTGAGCAGCCATCTTTGCGCTGACACAGCTTCCTTTTCTGTGCTATCAACTGTTGGCAATGTATAAAAATACAAGGGTAATTACTGCCAAGTGTCAAATCAATAGTATAACTTTTAGGAATTTATTTCGCTTTTAAGGTTTATATTTGAATCACACTTTTAATATGACAATATTCAATATACCCTGTTATTATTTTACAAATGTACACCATGTGAAATTTGGAGCCATATTACACTTTTACTATGATTATATTCAGTGTACCTTGTTACTATTTTACAGATGTACACCATGTGAAGTTTGGAGCCATTGCTGTCACATGTTGATGCTTTATTGTAATTTACGTAGTTGCTGTTATTTATTAATAAACATGCTCTCTTAAAAGCATTACTGTAAATAGCCATGGAATTATACATTTGTGTTTCATGTTAAAAGTTTTTTTTCCAGCACTGAATGATCCGGAGTAATTTGTATTGTTATATAAATCATTGTATCTTCACATTATTACAGTTTATGGCTGATCCTATGGCTTCTGCAAAATTCTGTGGAACTGTTCAGCCCATGGATTTTTATTCAGGCACTGGTGATGTTGAAATAAACTTTGTAGCATCTTCTGAAGTTGATCGTGGTTTTAAACTTATATATTCCTCAACAGGTATGTCTTATAAATCTACATACCATAACTAAGAATTTGCGAGCTATACTGTGTAACTGATCACATATGTTCCATTGAAGAATGACCTGTCAACAATTCTTGGGGAAAGTTTGTGATTTATGTAGTTCATTTCTGAAAAGCCATAGCATACCGTATTTACTCGAATCTAAGCCGCACTCGAATCTAAGCCGCACCTGCAAATTGAGACTCGAAATCAAGGAAAAAAATTTCCCGAATCTAAGCCGCACCGGAAATTTGAGACTCGAAATTCAAGGGGAGAGAAAAGTTTTAAGCCGCACCTCCAAATCGAAACAAAGTTGGTCCATTGTAATATGAGAGACAATTTACATCGAATGAGTGATGATACAGCTACAGTAGTTTGGTTCGAGTCGTAAGCTTAGCAGTTAAGCTTTACCAAATAGCCATTGCTATGCGCCAGGCGCTCCGTCCGTATTTATACGGGTACCCTTCCTTTTTCACGTGCTTCGATTGCTTATTTTGCTTTGATTTGATAAGTGCTGTTTTCTTTGTTATAGGTGTTTACGTCACTCTAAGCTGAAAATGCATTGCTGTACTGTGTCATGCATTGTTTGTCCCATTCTGATGATGAGTGTTTAAGGCATATCACCGCTAGCGGCATGGCTTGCTTTGGCAAGAGACTGCTATTTGTTGTTACTTACACTGCTGCTTTCTTTGATAATGATCAGCAAGAAACAAATAATAGACTGCGTATGATAGACCATGTTCTGAACGAGAATTTGGCGAAAATGTTTCTCCGTTTGAAAATCTTTGCTGCCGCTTCTTTAGTACATCAGATTCTGCACAGAAATTAGAGTCATCTTAGAATTAAAAATCTAGTCAGTTGCCGTGTTTCATTTCTGACTGTATCATTATTAGGCATAAGAATAATACGAATATAAACATGACACGATACGTATATTCTTCCGCGTTTGCTGTTGTCTCACTCTAGTGTCGTAGTTTATCAGGTAGACAGGATTTAAATAAGATAGCAGCAAACACGAAAGAATATGTGGCAAAATGTTTATATTCGTATTATTCTTATGGTGAAGAGAATACTGCATGTGATTCACATTTCATCAGGTTCCTATTAGCAACCATCTCTCCTCACAGGTAGGAAAAAATTCAGAAAGTAGAGTTGGCCATACTGACAAACATCCCAAACAGTCTTGCATGCGGATTTTCGTAGTACATTGAAATTCTGCTACATTCGAAGATGAACAATACGGAATTTGTATTTACTTCGTTGGATAATGTATGAAAATGCAGTGGTCGAAACTCGGGGCGGAGAGAGAAAAAGCTCGTCTTCCACCTTTTTTTTTTAATTTATTTACTGACGTGGAGGTTTTGGCGCCAGTATTTATCTTTGTGCCTACAAAGCATGCCTGTGTAGCACTACATATATTCGACGGCTGAAGTTAGTTGTGGTGGCACCTACCAACATTTTTCAGAACTTCCACTTGCTTTGCACTCGATTCTAAGCCGCAGACGGCTTTTTGGATTACAAAAACCAGAAAAAAAGTGCAGCTTAGATTCGAGTAAATACGGTAATCAATAACAGTAAAACTATACCTATTGAGTTTTAGTGTAGCACCATAAGAAATATCACATGATGAAGTGCATCTGAATATTTGACATTTATAAACAAACTTTCACAACTGGAAATATTGTGAGTGTCACTCTTCTGTTGAAATGAGCATGTCTGGAGTATGTGAATGTTACACGATATGGTGTGAAAGCTGAATAATAGATTACATGGAAATCGACAAAGTCTTTTATCTAGCAACTGAAATGGTGAGGCTTGTTGAGAGTTCACATGTAGTCGCTATTAATATCTATTACTAGGCAGTGCAAACTTTGTTCCTGGCTGTAGTTAAAAATGTCTTTGCCATGTGACTTACCCATAACTGTTGTAGTTAGTAGTAGATCATGTAGTTAACTAGCAGTACACAGCGAAAGTAACTGCAGCAACTAGTTTTGCCAACATGTAACAGTGTACTTTTAACTGAATTAAATTTATTGGCACAGAGTAGAAGGAAAGACTGAAAATTCCAACAGAAAATACGGCAGAACATGCTTTAAGAATTTTGAAGCAGATATCATATGCAAAAAATTATATTAGCAATGGGGGAGTACTAAAGATTCAACAGCATCACAACATCTGACACACACAGATAATGTCAATGATCTATAAGAAAAATTATACCGTCATTACCAGTTTTAAGAACAGCAAGTTTTAAAAAGTCATCATTTGCAAACCATAAAATATAATAGCAAAGAGAGTGTGCCATATTAAAAGATTTAAATAAAAATTAAGTATCAGAATTCAAATGGCTAATTTAGTTAAGATATAGACTCAAACATATTACGATGGGAATTGTTATTAGGAGTTTAGTATGACATCTCTATGCTTGTAAGAACAATAAAAAATAGTAGTAGTGACCGAGCGTGACAGACGCAGCAACAGATAAATAACCCGCTTTTGTGACATTTACGAGTTCCTAACCAGGAGCAAATTCTATTATATCATCTGTGTGCTTTAATAGTTTAGTTTCTTGAGTTTCTGCGTGTAAATTTAAAATTTAATAGCCACAGTTCTTGTGTTTTCATTTGCTTCAGAAAGTAAACCAATTTTGTGATATATTACAAGTTCCTAATCAGGGGCAAATTATTTAGTTTCACCTGAGTGTGCGATTGTTGTGTGCGGATGTGAGCCGAGTTGGTGACACTTTGCTCTCAGCTTCAGGTTGTGATGGCTTCGATTACACAGCTTGATGCTGCAGTGGATGGGCACCACTGTTGTGGTTCCAGGTGCTGTCTGTGGCTGACACTGTCCACTGAGGTGGATGCTGTCACCTGTCCTGTTTCAGAGGAAGCCACTCAGCCTGCAATATCCGGGCAATCGCAGAGGGTGGGACTATTGGTAGTTGGGTGCTCCAATGTTAGGCGTGTTATGGGGCCCCTTAGGGACTTGGCTTACAAGGAGGGTAAGAAAACCAATGTGCACTCCATGTGCATACCTGGTGTGATTCCAGACGTGGAAAGGGTCCTCCCGAATGCCATGAAGAGCACAGGGTGCAGCCAACTGCAAGTGGTTGCTCACGTCGGTACCAATGATGTGTGTCGCTTTGGATCAGAAGAGATTCTCTCTTGTTTCGAGCGGCTAAGAGAAGTGGTAAAGGCTCCCAGTCTCGCTTGCAAAATGAAAGCATAGCTTACCATTTGCAGCATAGTCAACAGGACCGATTGCGGACCTCTGGTACAGAGCTGAGTGGAGGGTCTGAATCAGAGGCTCAGACGGTTCTGCGACCTTGTAGGCTGCAGATTCCTCAACTTGCGCCAAAGGGTAGTTGGGTTTCGAGTTCCACTGAATAGGTCAGGTGTTCACTATATGCAGGGGCTGTGTGGCATGGACTGGGTGGTTTTTTAGGTTAGAGGGTCTTGAGAAAACTCAAGATGGGCTTCAGTCACAAAGGGTGCCGGCTGAACACAGGAAGAACATAGATACAGGAACCATTGGTATAACAGTTGTAAATTGTTGTAGCTGTGTTGGGAAAGTACCAAAGCTCCAAGCACTAATAGAAAGCACTGATGCTCAAATCATAGGCACTTAAAGCTGGCTAAAGTCGGATATAAGCTCAGTGGAAATTTTTGTGGAAAACCTAACGGTGTTCCAAAAAGATAGGCTAAACACAGTTGGCGGTGGCGTGTTTATTGCTGTTAGAACAGGGTGTAGACGACCTGGGACAACTGGGAGATCCGGGAAAAATCGGGGAATTTTTTCATCTGGGAGAAAACCGGAGAAAAACCAGGAATTTTTTAGAATTCCAGGAATGTTTCATTGTTTTAGTTTTCAGTTACATTTTTGTGACTTTGACTGGTAAGAACCATTACTCCAACAAGGGATATTACTGTATATGCATCTGCAGGATAATACAGCAGCAACAAAACATTAACAAGAGGAAGAAAAAATAAAACTTAAGTCGCAAAGGAAATCTGCCGTATACAACATCAAAACATAGTGCTCATACAAGTGCCTGCCAATAGTAAAGTGTGTCAAAGGGTTTGGAAAGACTATGCAATGATTCATAACGACAAATTGCCTCCAATGAGAATGACGTGACAGCTGTTGACATTAGATTCATTTGAGTAGTTGCGGGCGGGCTCTTGTGCTTACGCAGTTGAGTCGCGTATGAGTGAGAACCTTCTCCCGTCTCAATACTGATGTGTGGCTGGCCGCCACTATCTAGGATTGCCCCAGTTCAGAAATATCGTATATCTGGGGCTGATGCACAGAGCAATCTGAATTGTAGTGGGGAGGTGGGTACTCTCCACGTGACCTGTGTTTACGTTTAGTGATTTTGGTGTTTCCTCTTTGTTTATTACTCTCACATCAAATGAAAACAAAACGGACTTCTGTGGCCGGAAGCTATCAGATGAATTAAAATATGTTCGCATAATAACAGAAGGCTAAAATATGTTATTATTTTCATTTTTTGTTTCCACCTTTCTGACAGTCAAGCATTAATCACCTTGCAGAACAATGAAGTTATTTTTGTCGCTTTGCTGAAGAGATTTGGCTTTTATTAATCTTTTGCGCTGAGGCACTCAATTTATTTGAAATGAAGTGTTTAATTTCACACTGTTGGCTAGTTTCAACTGTTCACTGCATTTAAAGTGCACGCTTTCCATCTTCTAGCTCGCATGCTATTATGCCATAATAAAGAACCAAACATGAGAAAATACAGTACTGGTACTCAAGAAAATTTACATCTGAATCAGGACATACGAATGTGTGTTTTAAGCCCAATTATGCATTTTAGTATGGTTCCCGAAATTCCAATGAACTTGAAGTGTCCTCTGATGTCTTGTTTCTTTTGTGACATAGTGCAAGATCTTTTAATGTTTTACACGTACGAACATATGGGCTTCCTGTGTCATTATTCTTCCAGACTATGATTATATGTGAAACCTCTGTTTTTTCTTGCAGCAACACTATGTATGTTAATTTAAACCATCAACTTTTCTTATTTGTGTGTTCACGATACTTAAGAGTGATCTTGCTATTGGTTGACTACATCACCTGTCCTACGTGTCATCAGCTGGCGAGATCACATAACATGAGCTATGACTGGCTTACAAAAGTGTGTCACAATCTCGATTTCAATGCCTTGGAAAGCAACATGCGGTGTTCGGTGGAATTCAAATTTATATCTTTGTAACACGAAAATATGCAGTGTACATGTTGCTGCTGCGCATCATAGATCTTTCCAAAATGTGTTTTTCCCCCAATGAGTTTCATTTTCTATAGTGCCGGGAAATTCTATGTCAGCATATAAAACCACAGACATTGAAAAGACTGATTAGTTTTACAGTGCCGAGGAAAAGTATGCTCCCACATAACAAGGGGAAAATATATTTTCACCCAGGAGAAAGTGTATTTTCAACCGAGAAATCCAGGACAAATCTGGGAACTTTCTCCTTGTCCATGTATACACCCTGTAGAAGTACTTTAACTTGTTGTGAAACTGAAGTAGGTGCTTCCTGTGAGTTAGTATGTGCAGAGGTCATTGTTGGCAACAGGAAAAAAATAATAAGTGGATCCTTTTTATCAACATCCCAGTTCAGATGATGCAGTTGCTGAAAGGTTCAAAGAAAACTTGAGTTTGATTTCAAACACATACCCGACTCAAATGATAATATTTGGTGGTGACTTTAATTTACGCTTGATATGTTGGCGAAAATACATGTTTAATTCCGGAGGTAAGCATAAAATATCATCCAAAATTGTGCTAAATGCATTCTCTGAAAATTATTTTGAGCAGTTAGTTCATGAGCCCACATTAATAGTAAACGGTTGTGAAAACACACTTGACCTCTTAGCAACAAATAATCATGCGTTAATAACCAGAATCAAAATTGATATTGGGATTAGTGAACACAGGGTTGTCGTAGCAAGATTGAATATTGTAATCCCAAAATCCTCAAAAAATAAGCGAAAAATATACCTATTCAAAAAAGGAGACAAAAATTCACTTGACGCCTTCCTGAGAGACAATCTCCACTCATTCCAAATTAATAATATAAGTGTAGACCATATGTGTCTTAAATTCAAAGAAATAGTATCAGCAGCAACTGAGAGGTTTATACCAAATAAACTAACAAACGATGGAGCTGATCCTCCTTGGTACACAAAACGGGTTAGAACACTATTGCAGAAACAACGAAACAAACATGCCAAATTTAAATAAATGCAAAATCCCCAAGACTGGCAATCCTTTACAGAAGCTTAAAGCTTAGCACGAAGTTCAATGCGAGACACCTATAACAGTTTCCACAACGAAACTTTGTCTCGAAACCTGGAAGAAAATCCAAAGAGATTCTGGTCGTATGTGAAGTATGTTAGTGGCAAGAAATGACCAATGCCTTCTCTGCGGGATAGCAATGGAGATACTATTGAAGACAGTGCTGTCAAAGCAGATATACTAAACACAGCCTTCCGAAATGCCTTCACAATAGAAGACAAAGTAAATATTCAAGAATTCAAATCGAGAACAGCTGCCAACATGAGTAATGTAGAAGTAAATATCCTCTGAGTAGTGAAGCAACTCAAATCTCTTAATAAAAACAAGTCTTCTGGTGCAGACTGTATACCAATTAGGTTCCTTTCGGAGTATTCTGATGTATTAGCTCCATACTTAACAATCATATACAACCGTTTGCTCGACGAAAGATCCGTACCCAAAGACTGGAAAGTTGCACAGGTCACACCAATATTCAAGAAAGGTAGTAGTAGGAGTAATCCACTAAATTACAGGCCCATATCTTTAACATCGATATGCAGCAGGATTTTAGAACATATATTGTGTTCGAATATTATGAATTACCACGAAGGAAATGGTCTATTGATACACAGTTAACATGGGTATAGAAAACATCGTTCCTGTGAAAGACAGCAAGCTCTTTATTCACATGAAGTGCTGAGTGCTATTGACAAGGGATTTCAGATCGATTCCATATTCCTGGATTTCCAGAAGGCTTTTGACACTGTACCACAGAAGCGGCTCATAGTGAAATTGCATGCTTATGGAATATCGTCTCAGTTATGTGACTGGATTTGCAGTTTCCTATGAGAGAGGTCACAGTTCTTAGTAACTGACAGAAAGTCATTGAGTAAAACAGAAGTGATTTCAGGCTTTCCCCAAGGTAGTGTTATAGGCCCTTTGCTGTTCCTTATCCATATAAATGATTTGGGAGACAATCTCAGCAGCCGTCTTTGATTGTTTGCAGATGATGCTGTCATTTATCGACTAATAAAGTCATCAGAAGATCAAAACAAACTGCAAAACAATTTAGAAAAAAATATCTGAATGGTGCGAAAAGTGACAGTTGACCCTAAATAACAAAAAGTGTGAGTTCGTCCACATGAGTGCTAAAAGGAACTCGTTAAACTTTGGTTACATGATAAATCAGTCTAATCTAAAAGCCATAAATTCAACTAAATATCTAGGTATTATAATACAAACAACTTAAATTGGAAAGAAAGAAAATGTTATGGTGATGGCTAACCAAAGGCTGCGTTTTATTGGCAGGACACTTAGAAAATGTAACAGACCTCCTAAGGAGACTCCCTACGCTACGCTTGTCCGTCCTATTTGAGAATACTGCTGCGCGGTATGGGATCCTTACCAGGTAGGACTGACAGAGTACATCGAAAAAGTTCAAAGAAAGGCGGCACGTTTTGTATTATCGCGAAATATGGGAGAGAGTATCACAGAAATGATACAGGATTTGGACTGGAAATCATTAAAAGAAAGGCGTTTTTCATTGCGACGGAATCTTCTCACGAAATTCCAATCAGCAACTTTCTCCTCTGAATGCGAAAATATTTTGTTGACACTGACCTACATAGGGCGGAACGATCACCACGATAAAATAAGGGAAATCAGAGCACGTACGAAAAGATATTGGTGTTCATTCTTTCCATGCGCTATACGTGATTGGAATAATAGAGAATTGTGAAGGTGATTCGATGAATCCTCTGCTAGGCACTTAAATTGGATTTGCAGAGTATCCATGTAGATGTAGATGTTGTTATGTTCGTCTCTCTCAGATCTGAAAACAATAGTATTACCACACTGGTTGGAACTTAAGTCAACATTGTTTGGTTATACTGTAAGGAGACCAATGATAGCAGAACTGCTTGTAGACAACAAGTCATTGGACATCCTTTATCCCAAGATCAAAGAATGTGGAAACTCTTGGAACATCTGCTCTGGAAAAGTATAGAGATGGAATTTGTGCTGCACTGGCAGTGAGGTGTGATGCTCGGTAAGCCACATGTTTTAGAGAACATAATCATACTGATTTGCTGCAAACAGATTCTCACACCAGATAATGTGTGCTAAATTTACATCATTACTGCTGCAGGAAAAACAATATATTTCTCATGGAGATGAGTTGTTTGGCAGGTGAAGCATGGTTTCTAACAGATTACACAACAGCGATGCAAGCACATTTCATCTAAAAGGAGAAAACCTGCTTTTCACATGAATCATAGAATGTACACAGACCATTGGTAGCAGCATTACACTAGCAGCAGATGGTGGACTTCTGTGGGGCTTATGATTCTTACGCGAGATGCCTTGGAAGGTGTACTGTATCAATAATGTTTACGTCCACTTATATACTTCTATGGCTGATGTTGTCTCCAACAAATGTAACATTTTTTCAAAAAGACAATTTCCTACAGAAGGTCATAACTGTGAGAATCAGGGTGATGTATTCCAGTTGAAATGGGATGCAAATTTGCTATATATCAATGTTATGAAGTACACTTTCGATATTACAATGGTAATCCCAAAAATAAGGTCTCCTATATTTTTATAAGCACATTGACCTGTTTATTTCTACAAAGGTTTATATCAGTTTACAGCTTGAACATTTAGCTATTTTATGACATAATCACCATTTCTGTCGATGCATTTTTGTAGATGCTGTGACAGTTTTTGTATGCCCATGTCATACCAGCTTGCCGTCATGCTGTTCAAAAAGTTATTAACCTCTTCTTTCACCTCATCGTTGGAGCTGAATCGCTTTCCGGCCAAATGTTCTTTTAACCAGTCAGAAAGTTGTCCTGTTCGGCTGCAAGGCGGTGCAAAAATGCATGGGAAGCATCAACTTGATGCCATATGTGGTTTTCCGTCAGTGTGCTTGGCACTCATCTTGTGCACACCTTCTGGTAATTCAATGTTTTCATTAAAATTCTGTGAGTGGTTCTTCGGGAAACCTCAGGAACCAACGTGCAGAGATCATCCAGGGTGATCCACCGAACTTCATGCATGCTTTGCTCAACCTCCAACACTGTCTCCTCAGAAATTGACAGTCTCCCACTCCTTTATTCGTGAATTTTATTCTGGCCAGCTACAAACTCTCTGCACCACATAGAAACATTTTTGACATCCATGCATGCCTCACCATACACTACTAGCAATTGGCGATGGATTTCAATTGGCACAGTGTCCTTTGCGTTCGAAAACCGAATAACTGCGCGCAATTTGCATGTGGTGGTAGCATCCAACGGGAGCTCCATTCTTGAACAACAAATGTAAAATTTTGTAACAATTTCAATGTACACACAGATAACTTACCCACAAAACAGAAACACAATGGAAAGAAAAAGGGAGGAGGACACTAGTATTTAAAGTTAGTGAGAGCAAGACTGAGCGCCTGAGGGCGGCGTATGCATGTTTACACACAGTGCGTAAAGCACTCTTCCTAACAGTGTGACCAACTGCCACACAAACAGAGTTCTGTACATATAAAATATAGGAGACCTTACTTTTGGGATTACCCTCATATTTAACATAATCTTAAGGGTGAACTACATTCTCCAAATAATTTTCTCAACACACACACACACACACACACACACACACACACACACACACACACACACACACTTGGAGGTTCTCAGACAAAAGATTTTTCTAAATGTTACACTTTCCACATGACAACCTTTACTATGTTTTATGTTTTCATAATAAAATGTGTGATTTTGTTTCATGAAGTGCAGAGCTCTTTCGATTATTAATTACTCTCACTAACTTTAAATACTAGTGTCCTCCTCCCTTTTTCTTTCCATTGTGTTTCTGTTTTGTGGGTAAGTTATCTGTGTGTACATTGAAATTGTTACAAAATTTTACATTTGTTGTTCTTACATGTTTGATTCACATTTTACTATTAATATTGTCAAATACTATCTCTTACTCTACAAATACTATAAAAGTATATTTTCCTTTCCTTTAACCTATCTTCTAAGATAAGTTATGGGCTCAATGTTACCCCATGTTACAAGATTGCTCCAGTACAAAAGCTGCTCTTTCCTGAGGTCAGCTTTTACCAGTTTTTTCTTTCTTAAGGTTACTTGGTTGGTTGGTTGGGGATTAAGGGTCTAACAGCAATGTCATCAGTCCCTTAATCCAGAGGTAGTTCATCTGTAGTTAGTGATATCTGCCAGGAACATGCAATGTGAAAGTACACGGGAGTGATAAAATGGAGGCATTGATGGCAAAACAGCTACCAGACCAGAGAAATAATTTATGGAGAAGTATATGGCTCAGGCCAATATGAAAGTCAGAGCAGACGAGGGGTCTCCCAGGGCTCATCCATGGTGAGACACACCCCACTGCATTCTGACCCCCATCAACCAGATGACGGGCCAAAACAGTTATAGAGAAAAGAATGCCTTCTAGTGAGCTGAATCAGAACATTGAAAGTGAGAAGGCTAAAAATGTAATGGACATCAGTTGAACCATCAGTACTAAAAGAGAGATAAAAGAAATAGGTGAGGCAGCAGGTGGGTGCCCCTGTGGCTCTGCATGGGTGTCATCAGACAATTAGTCTGTAGTAGTTGTGTGTACATGCCCCAGGAGAAACAGGAAATCCTTTCAGCTAGGAGAAAGGTGGGAAAAATATGGTATTTTTTTTAGGTTTCCAGGAATTTTTCATTGTTTTAGTTGTCAGTTAAAGTTTTATAATTTTGACTGGTAAGAACTTATACTCCAACAAAGAACTTTACTTTATTCCACTACTGAAGGGCAATACTGCACCAATAAAACATAAACGAGAAAAAAAATACCAAAATAAAACTTAAGTTGCAAAGGAAATGCACTACTTACAACAACAAAACACAGTGCACATACAAGCTTGTGCCAACAGCAAAATGTGTCAAAGGCTTTAGGGCAAAGACTGTTCAATACTTCATAACAACAAGGTGCTTTCAATGAACATGATGTCACAGTGGCGTACATGGATTTGGTTGGAGCAGTTGCGATTGGGCTCATGCGCACGTACAGTCGAGTCGCATATGAATAGCCTTCTCCTGCTTCTGGAAAATGTGCACTTTAAGTCAAATTATGCATTTTAGTATGACTTACGAAATTCCAGTGATCTTGGAGTATCCTCTGAAATTTCTTTTATGACATAATGCAAAATCTGTGAATGCTGTATACATATGAACATACGTAAATGTTCACTTGCGTTGTGTCTAGGAATCCTGCATACTTGATTCACTAGACAAATAATCAAACAGCTCGTATTAATGAGTTTTATTACAACAAGACAATTACAAATACTGAACTTTGATCTAAGAAATCTTGTAGTCCTTTATACATTACCTTCCACAAGTGCAATTACACAGGTGTGTCAAGCAAAGGGTGGCACACAAAATTTTCAACCTTCTTCAGAATTTGATTGCTAATGAAGAGGCCTCGATGGAACAGCTAACAAAGCGGCTTACATTGAAGCTGCTGTCAAAGTGGGCTGCCACCAGTTGGGTGCGGCGCTGATGTGGTCTTCACTTAGGGTCCGTTACTGTCATATTGTTGTCTGGAGGGAGGTCAGTCAGCATGTGATTCTTCTCACAGCCTTCTCTTCTCCGCCATTGCTGACTGACATGCCGGCATTGACTTTATGCTGTAACAACTTTAAGATTAATAAGCAGGCAAATTTGGTCAGTAGTACTGAATAAAATATTTTGTTTCAAATATACTGGCAGCATTGTCAGAGTTTTATGTATCTGCATTTTGTGAAACACAATATTTTTTGATCACAAGATATGTTTCAGCACTTCTCTGGTACCTCCTCTAGGCTTGACATTGTTTCTTAATTTATGTTGTTTACATCTTAAACTTACAGAACCCCATTTTCTGGTAAATTATAGACTAGCAGCACATTGTGTGCACAGTGTTTTATCATCGTAACTTCCTGTAAGGCTTTATATTTACTTCTGGAGTAGAATATAAACTACCAATTGTATGGTTTCTTGCCTTCGGAAATGACTTTGTTAATTTTTTCTACAGTGGAAAAAAGTCATAAAAAAACTTAATGTTGTCAGTTCTGGAGTATACGAGCAATTTTTATTTTTTACTTTTGCAAGAAATTTGTATTCCTATTGTACTAGCTTTTGGTAGCACTGCTAGGCTGAGTGGATGGACAGTATTGCAGAGTATGGATATAATAATAATAATTAATAATAATAATAATAATAACAATATGTTATAGTCATCATGTAGGATACCTTGAGTTACAGAGTCTAGTTTTGAAATGAATATTATGCCAGAGCTTGTTTTCTTATTTTGAATGTCATATCTGGGTAGGATATGATAAAACAGTTGCCCCAGATAAATAAGTCAGTATGTCCTCTCCTAACAATGTACTGCAGTGCCACACTTGATCACATGGTGCACTACTACACACAAAATTCCAAACAGAAATGTGACAAAAGACATATGAGCAGAGCAAACACTGAGAACGAGCTTCTTACGTTGTCATAGCTGTGTATGTCCAGTAACCCCTGTTTTCTGGGATTGTCTGGCAACTGCTCAAACAAATCAGCTTCTAAGAGATGGTAGGAAAATATTGTGAATAGTGGTTTGCGAAGCATTACTTTCAAAGTAAATTTCCTTTTACACAGGATGAATTATTTTATGTGTGAAAATATGTTATGAATTTTTAAATCACGTAGTGTTTGACTCTCATTTAAATCTTATCACTTTGAGGACCAGCCACTTAAAAAAATTTTGAGCTCAGAAGACCAGACATTCATATCATTATTTAAAATTTTACTGTCATATTTGTGTGATGTGCCTTGAAGAGTAAAATACGCAGAAAAGATCAATATTATAATTGTAGGACATGAGGTCCACCAGTTGTGCAAAACATCATTTTTTCAAGTACCAAAACATGTTTCGGCACCACTGTGCCATCATCAGTGGGTTTTCGTTTTATTTAACCTGTAATGATTACAAAATTATGTGGATATTTAGTTCAAACAATAGTTTTTATTTTTGTTCATACCTTTATACTTGGTGTGCATGATTTTTCAGCACCACTTGTGTATTATTTACTACACATAGCTTTTCATCTACAACCAAACAATGTTGATGAGAAATTTTGTTGGGAGTCCAAATGCAATTTAGTTTGTCGCGATACTATATTCATTTTTAAACAACAGTAAACAAAATTCAAATTTGGCGCCGAACTCTCTGGTGAACAAATGAACACTGACTGGGTTGGGACACAACAACCACAATTAAACTGTGTTTTGGTGAAGTGCAAAGTGCTTTTATGACCTTATTTGTGAAAATATGTGTTATATTTACATGTGCATCATGACACCTCACCGTGATGTTGAGAATAAAAGGGCTTGCCACACGAAAACGTTAGTAAAAATTAGTGTAGGTGCAAAATATCGCAACAAACTAAATTACATTAAGATGACAAGTTAACTCCCAACAAAATTTCTCATCGACATTGTTTGGTTGCAAATGACAAGCTACATGTAATAAATAATACACAAGTGGTGCTGAACAATCAAGCACACCAAGTGTAAAGGTATTAACAAAAAGAAACAAACTACTGTTTGAACTAAATATCAATATAATACATGAAAACTTACCTTTTCTTGTAGCTACACTGTAAGTATATTAATTTAAACTATTAAGTTTTGCCATTTGTGTATTTGCACTACTTAAACTTCACAGTGGTGTCGCTGTTGCTTGACTACATTACGTGTCCTATCCTCTGAATATCTGCTGTCATCGACTGGAGAGATCACATGACATGATCTATGATTGGCTAACAAAAGCGCATCGCTATCTTAATTTCAATACTTTGAAAAGTGCAGAGGAGTTCTATGCTGGTGTATAATACCTGAACCATTCAAAGGATTGAGAAGTTTTATAGCTCTGAGGGAAAGTATACTGTCACGTAACTCGGGAAAAGTGTGTTTTCACCAAGAAAAAGTGTGTATTCATCTAGGAAAAAGTGTATATTCATCTGGGAGGAAGTGTTCATTCACTTGGAAACAAGTGTATATTCACCCAGAAAAAAATGTATATTGATACAGGAAAAAGTGTATTTTTAAGCAGGAAATCTGGAAGAAATTCAAGAACTATTTTTCCTTGGCTGCATAGATACCCTGTACAGCTAAGGCATTACCCCAAAAATATAAAATAGGGTGTGACAGAAGAAGCAAATCACATCTAAAAGCAAGTAAAACACAATAAGAGAAGAGTTAGTTGGGTGAGGAGGTAGGGTCAGGAGTCCACCCAGCCCCAACCACACTACACTCATCATGAAAGCAGTTGAAAAACTTATATCTGAGAATAAAGACCACTTTTGCAGGGAAAACAGAGAACCATTTCAACTGCCCATGAACTGTCTGCCAATATTAGAGGCAAAGATTTGGAAGACCATACTTAACTTGTGGGAGTAATTGCTCCTCTAACTAAACAGTCAGCCAGGTAAACGGTCAGTCAGTTCATTCCTTTGGATACCCACATGACAAAAGACAACATAGCAGGCAGTACAACTAAGTTCAGTGAAAAAGCCATAAATAGTATAGATCATAGGGTGACAAGAGTAACAAGGGTCAGTGGCCTGCAGGCTGCTTAGTGAGTCACTACATATTAAAACACAGTCAAAAAAGGCATGTTTAATAAAACGAAGGGATTTGCTTATGGACATCAGCTCCATCATAACAACACTGCATGTTCCCAGCAACAAGTGGTATTTCTGGCCAGCCGGAGATATAAAAGCATATCCTGTCTTATCCATGGTATTAGAGCTTCTTATGTAGAAGATGATGGTACACTGAAATTCCTGAATAACTGGAGAACAGATGCCTAAAGGTCATGGGAGTAACTGAGAGTGTGGGACTTACAAATAGATCGATCCTAATTCATGGTCAGGTACCAACCAAGGAAAGGTGTGTGAGAAAACATTGAGAGTACATTCTAGGGAACACAGGTGGAGGCCTTGACAGAGAACTGTGGTGTGTTCCAATGTGTAACACCATCCAAAAGTGGGTAGCAGGTACTCATATGCAAAAAGAATGAGATTTGTTAGATGATCTGGGAATTATTGAATAACAGCTGCTTATGAGACAAACAACTGGTTCATTCAGAACTGAAGAGGAGAGGTTTCCGTTTCAGTAAGGAGGCTGTGAATGGGACTAGTCCAGAAGTCACCAGTGGTCAGTTGCATGTCACTGTGATGGGCAGGATCTAGTTCTTTCAAAGCTGAAAGTGCTGTCGAGCCACAAGCATGGCAACCATAGTCCAATCAGGATGAGTGTAGGGCTTGGTAAATATGGAGAAGAGTAGCACAATAGCATTTCAAGAAATGTAGGCAAGGAAGGAGAGAGTGTTAAACTTCCACATCCAGCTGCTCTTTAGCTGTCAAATATGGGGCAAGCAAGTCCTCTTTTTATTGGAAAGGAGGCCCAAAAAATGGGACTGTGCAACAATGTTCAAGTACTGCGTACCCAAGTAGAGTTCTGGGTCAGGACAGACTGGGATGTTGGCATAAAGGTATGACATGTGTTTTTGCAGGAGAGAATTGGAAATAATGGGAAAGTTTCCAAACAGAGGCTCTTTGGGTGTTGCCTGAGTGGCAGCTGTACTGGACGCATTAGTCATCAACATACAGTGCAGGGGTAATCAGCAGCCCAACTGATGTCACTAGCCCATTGATGCTGATGAGGAAGACTTGACATTCATTACAGAACCCTGTGGGATGTCGTTATTTTGCATCTATGGAGAGCTTAGTGAAGTACAACTTGTGCAGATAAAAACTGATGAAGAATAATCAGTAGTGAGCCTCAGATGCCTGAATACGTAGGGTAAGTAAAATGTGATGATGCCAGTCAGTGTCTTAGTTCATATGTGTGACAGAAAGGATTGCAATGAGGTTTAGGCATTGAGAGAAAGCCTTTGGATTGCTGCTGCTTCCACGTAAGCAGAGGGTCAAATGTGGGTTTACCCTCCTGGAAACAACCTGAGAGGGGGACAAAAGGTCTTGAGATTCAAGAACGCAGCATAATTTTAGGTCCCTCCTGGAAACAACCTGATAGGGGGCAAAAGGTCTTGAGATTCAACATAATTTTAGGCAACCCTTCTTTCAAATAGTTTTGAAAAGCCCATTGGTGCAGCTAATCGGTCAGCAGCTATTGAGACATGTTGGGTTCTTGCCTGGCTTAATGACTGAGATGATGATATTATCACGTCTTTGCAAAGGGAAGACAATTTCAAGCCAAATATGGTTGAAGAGCCTAAGAAGATGTACGCATTGGACCATCTCATTATGAATTGAATCAGGGCCTGGGGCCATATTGGGAGATGAGGCAAGAGCACGAAACAGTTCCAGGGAGCTCTCTTCAACTTGTTGTTTCTCCATTAGAAAGGTAGTCAGGTCAGAAGAGGACACCTACGCTGTCACAAAGTGGGTCACAAGGCACTCAGCACTAACCGGCACATTGGTACAAATGAATCAAAAGACTCTGAAAAGTTGTTGATCTTTGGTGGCTCAAAAGGCTACAGAGCTCAGTCCACACCAGAGAGGAAGAGGCGTACGTTCCCAAAGAGGAGACATAGCATTCCCTGCATACTGTACTTGATTAGATATGGTACCTTAGTACTTTCAATGTATTTGATCATCCAGGGCAGCACCTGGAAATTTGGGAGGAGGCGGGGGTGGGGGGTGGGGGGGGGGGGGGGGACTGTACAGAGGGGAATAGCAGGATGGCATCAAGAGAATTTTTGTCTGCTTTTTTGAATAGGTATATTTTTTGTTTTTTTTGTAGGATTTGGGGGTTACAAATTCAATCTCACTACAACAAATCTGTGTTCACCAATCCCTGTACCCATTTTCACACTAATGATTAGCTCAGGATTATTTGTTGCTAAGAGGTTCAGTGTGTTTTCACAACCATTTATTATTCATGTGGTCACATGAACTAACTGTTAGAAATAATTTTTTTCAGTGAATGCGTTTAACACAACTTTGGTTGCTGTTCTATGCATACCTCCAGATTTAAACATGTATTTTCGCCAGCATATTTACATTAAATTAAAGTCACCACAAACTATAATTGTATGAGTCAGTAATTGTTTTAATTAAACTCACATTTTCTTTGAACCTTTCAGCAACTGTAACATCTGAGTTGGGAAGTGGATAAAAGGATGCAATTATTATTTTATTCCAGTTTCCAAGAATGGCCTCTGCTCATGCTAACTCACAGGAACTATCTACTTCTAATAGCAACAAACACGCCACCACCCACTGTGTTTTAGCCCATCCTTTTGGAACACCATTAGGCTCTTCGCAAAAATTCATCTGAACTTTATTCAGCTTTCAGTGCCTATAACAATTTGAGCATCAGTGCTCTCTATTGCCACATGGAGCTCACATGCTTTCTGTTTTTGACCTGCACCCTTGGGGACTTAAGCCCTTTTTGTGTTTCCCCAAGACCTGAAAGCTAACCAGCCTAAGGCACAAGTCGAGGAACCTGCAGCCTGCACGATTACTAAATTGTCTGAGTCTCTGATTCAGGTCTTCCACTCGGCTCTGTACCAGAGGTCTGCAAATGGTCCTGTCAACTCTACTGCAATTTGTGAACTCTGTTTTCATCTTACAAGCAAGACTGGCAGCCTTTACCACTTCTGTTAGCCACTCAAAACCAGAAAGAATCTCTTCTGATCCAAAGTAACACACATCAGTGATACTGCCTACACCTGCAGTACATATGGAATGACTCTACCTAGTTTGCACAGAGAGTGTACATTGACTGTCTTCCCCTCCTTCGCAGCCATGTCCCTAAGGAGCCTCATAACATGCTTAACATTGGAGCTCCCGACTATTAATAATCCCTCCCTCTGTAATTCCCCAGATCTTGTAGACCCAGAGGTTTCTTCTGAAAAAAGACAAGCAACTGCATCTGGCTCAGGGCAGTGTCAGCCACAAACAGCACCAAGAACCTGTGTGTCAGACTAACCAGGAGGTTAGTCATGCTCAAAGGAGAGAAGTCTTCTGAAGTAAGAGTGATTTCACGTGTGCCGCAGGGGGGTGTCGGAGGACCTTATGGATAACATCGGATGTTCACTGAGGCTTTTTGCGGATGATGTTATAGTATATCGAGAGGTTGTAACAACGGAAAATTGTACTGAAATGCAGGAGGATCGGCAATGAATTGACCCTTGGTGCAGGGAATGGCAATTGAGTCCCAATGTACACAAGTGTAATGTGCTGTGAATACATAGAAAGAAACATCCTTTATCATTTAGCTACAATATAGCAGGTTAGCAACTGCAAGCAGTTAACTCCATAAATTATCTGGGAGTAGTCATTAGGAGTGATTTAAAATAGAATGACCATATAAAATTAATGCCAGACTGAGATTCATTGTAGGAATCCTAAGGAAATGCAATCTGAAAACAAAGGAAGTAGGTTACAGTACATTTGTTCGCCCACTGCTTCAGTACTGCTCACCGGCATCCATACCAGATAGGGTTGATAGAAGAGATAGAGAAGATCCAGTGGATCATTACAGTATCATTTAGTGATCTCAAAATCATTACAGAGATGATAGATAAACTCCAGTGGAGGACTCTGCAACGCGCAGTAGCTCGGTATGGGTTTTTGTTGAAGTTTCGAGAATGTACCTTCACCAAGGAGTCAAGCAGTATATTGCTCCATCCAGCATATATCTCACGAAGAGACCATGAGGATAAAATCAGTAGAGCCCACACAGAGGAATACCAACAGTCTTTCTTTCCACAAACATTATGAGACTGGAATAGATGGGAGAACCAATAGAGGTACTCAAGGTACCCTCCGCCACACACAGTCAGGTGGCTTGTGGAGCATGGATGTAGATGTAGATGTAGAGGCCTCACATGTGGCCCCCAGGGAAGTCTTTCGCCATCTGACATGCACTGAGGCGACCTCCCACTTGACCATGGGTGAGGGGCCAACCTCAGTGCAAGCATTAACTGAGCTGGCCACTGAGTAGACCGATCGGCAGACTCAGACGTGCTGGACATCCATTAGATCCCCAGGGCTGGCCCACAACAGAGGAAAACACGAGAACTGTGTTTAATAAATCAGATTAACATGCAAAGATTCAAGAACTCAACTGCCAAAGCTCTCAGGTGAGACTAAATAATTCAGTCCCAGCAAGGAACTTGTAATATGTTACAAAATCAGTACTTTCTTAACTTTGCCATAAAGATATTTTCATCCAAGTTCTTGCAATATACCTTAAGCTTGCAGTATACCTTAAGCTATGTGATATACCAAGAACTTCATGATGATGGAGAGTCCTGAGACTTGTATTATGCTTTAACATTTCCGAAATATCAGGAGTGTAAGTTCATCATTTTTCGTGAGACTGAAATTTTATTTGGTGGGTGGAAGATAATGTGGAATGAAATTACTTATAATGAGCAGTGTAAAGTAAGTGATTTGGTTTTTGAAAAGTTGAAATAGACATTATTACAATAATTGTTTTTGTTAGTTTCTGCAAATTTGAATGAAACATGTATTCATGTTAGTAAATGTTGATTATCAGGCAGAAAGGCATGTAACTTCTTATGAGCAAATAGTTATTTACTTCAAATTATAACAGGATCCTTTAGGATGCAAATTAAAAAGTGCAAATTACTCTATGAATAATATCTTGGTATCCTTCTGTACATGGATACTATAGTCATTTTGCAAAGTTTGGATCTAATAATGAACAGATGATAAACTAACTCTTAAGAGGAACCTAGTTTAGCTAAGTAATGGCTTAAGTATTAATTTCATAAACTTATGATCTCTGTACAACTACGTTTATATTGACAAGCGGGGTGGGTTAGCCCGTAATCTATATGATCCATAAATTAGAGTTAGTCTATTTGATCCACGTAACACACAGTTTATTTCAAATTCAAATACAATTTTAACCATATGCTATATACTACTTATGTATACTTTTTCAGATTGTTTTTCTCTTAAAACTGTTCTCTCAATTTTTGGACTACACATATCTCCAATTGAGTTTGGAATTTTTCTTCACTGAATATATCTTATGTATAGTAAAGTGTGTATTAATGATGTAAATAAAATAGAAAGAAACTTCCGCATGGCAAAAATATATTAAAAACAAAGATTCCAAGACTTACCAAGCGGGAAAGCGCCGGTAGACAGGCACAATAAAATAACAAACAAACACACACACACAAAATTACGAGCTTTCGCAACCGGCGATTGCTAGGTCAGGAAAGAGGGAAGGAGAAGGAAAGATGAAAGGATGTGGGTTTTAAGGGAGAGGGTAAGGAGCCATTCCAATCCCAGGAGCGGAAAGACTTACCTTAGGGGGAAAAAAGGATAGGTATATACTCGCGCGTGCGCTCACACACACACACACACACACACACACACACACACACACACACACACACACACACACACACACATCCATATATATACAGACACAAGCAGACATATGCAAAGGCATAGAGTTTGGGCAGAGGCAAAGATGGTGTTGAATGACAGGTGAGGTATGAGTGGCGGCAACTTGAAATTAGCGGAGATTGAGGCCTGGTGGATAACGACAAGAGAGGATATATTGAAGGGCAAGTCCCCATCTCTGGAGTTCGGATAGGTTGGTGCTGGTGGGAAGTATCCAGATAACACGGACGGTGTAACACTGTGCCAAGATGTGCTGGCCGTGCACCAAGGCATGTTTAGCCATAGGGTGATCCTCATTACCAACAAACACTGTCTGCCTGTGTCCATTCATGCGAATGGACAGTTTGTTGCTGGTTATTCCCACATAGAAAGCATCACAGTGTAGGCAGGTCAGTTGGTAAATCATGTGGGTGCTTTCACACGTGGCTCTGCCTTTGATCGTGTACACCTTCCGGGATACAGGACTGGAGTAGGTGATGGTGGGAGGGTGCATAGGACAGGTTTTACACTGGAGGCGGTTACAAGGGTAGGACCCAGAGGGTAGAGAAGGTGGTTTGGGGATTTCATAGGGATGAACCAAGAGGTTACGAAGGTTAGGTGGCCGGCAGAAAGACACTCTTGGTGGAGTGGGGAGGATTTCATGAAGGATGGATCTCATTTCGGGGCAGGATTTTAGGAAGTCGTATCCCTGCTGGAGAGCCACATTCAGAGTCTGATCCAGTCCCAGGAAGTATCCTGTCACAAGTGGGGCACTTTTGGGGTTCATCTGTGAGAGGTTCTGGGTTTGAGGGGATGAGGAGGTGGCTCTGGTTATTTGCTACTGTACCAGGTTGGGAGGGTAGTTGCAGGATGCGAAAGCTGTTTTCAGGTTTTTGGTGTAATGGTTCAGGGATTCAGAACTAGAGCAGATTCGTTTGCCACGAAGGCCTAGGCTGTAGGGAAGGGACCGTTTGATATGGAATGGGTGGCAGCTGTCATAATGGAGGTACTGTTGCTTGTTGGTGGGTTTGATGTGGACGGATGTGTGAAGCTGGCCATTGGACAGATGGAGGTCAACGTCAAGGAAAGTGGCATGGGATTTGGAGTAGGACCAGGTGAATCTGATGAAACCAAAGGAGTTGAGGTTGGAGAGGAAATTCTGGAGTTGTTCTTCACTGTGAGTCCAGATCATGAAGATGTCATCAATAAATCTGTACCAAACTTTGGGTTGGCAGGCTTGGGTAACCAAGAAGGCTTCCTCTAAGCGACCCATAAAAAGTTTGGCATACAAGGGGGCTATCCTGGTACCCATGGCTGTTCCCTTTTATTGTTGGTATGTCTGGCCTTCAAAAGTGAAGAAGTTGTGGATCAGGATGAAGCTGGCTAAGGTGATGAGGAAAGAGGTTTTAGGTAGGGTGGCAGGTGATCGGCGTGAAAGGAAGTGCTCCATTGCAGCGAGGCCCTGGACGTGCGGGATATTTGTTTATAGGGAAGTGGCATCAATGGTTACAAGGATGGTTTCCAGGGGTAACAGACTGGGTAAGGATTCCAGGCGTTCGAGAAAGTGGTTGGTGTCTTTGATGAAGGATGGGAGACTGCATGTAATGGGTTGAAGGTGTTGATTTACGTAGGCAGAGATATGTTCTGTGGGGGCTTGGTAACCAGCTACAATGGGGCAGCCGGGATGATTGGGTTTGTGAATTTTAGGAAGTAGGTAGAAGGTAGGAGTGCGAGGTGTCGGCGGGGTCTGGAGTTTGATGGAGTCAGGTGAAAGGTTTTGTAGGGGGCCTAAGGTTCTGAGGATTCCTTGAAGCTCCGCCTGGACATCAGGAATAGGATTACCTTGGCAAACTTTGTATGTAGAGTTGTCTGAAAGCTGACGCAGTCCTTCAGCCACATACTCCCAATGATCAAGTACCACGGTCGTGGAACCCTTGTCAGCCAGAAGAATGATGATGGATGGATCGGTCAGCTTTCAGATCACGGATAGCCTGGGCTTCGGCTGTGGTGATGTTCGGAGTAGGATTAAGGTTTTTCAAGAAGGATTGAGAGGCAAGGCTGGAAGTGGGGAATTCCTGGAAGGTTTGGAGAGGGTGATTTTGAGGAAGAGGAGGTGGGTCTCACTGTGATGGAGGATGGAACTGTTCCAGGCAGGGTTCAATTTGGATAGTGTCTTGGGGAGTTGAATCATTAGGAGTGGGATCAGGATTATTTTTCTTTGTGGCAAAGTGATATTTCCAGCAGAGACTACGAGTGTAGGACAGTAAATCTTTGACAAGGGCAGTTTGGTTGAACCTGGGAGTGGGGCTGAAGGTGAGGCCTTTGGATAGGACAGAGGTTTCAGATTGGGAGAGAGGTTTGGAGGAAAGGTTAGCTACTGAATTGGGGTGTTGTGGTTACAGATTGTGTTGACTAGAATTTTGAGGTGTTGGGGGGAGTGGAGCTGGAAGTGGGAGATTGAGTGTATTAAACCACATAAAGACTGATACTAAACTGAATTTTCCAAACTGGTGTGTGTGTGTTTTTTTAAATGTTGCACAATAGATCATTGAAGCCTGGATTATTTTTATGTACGTGTTATGGTCATTGTTCACTGTCTTGATTTTCATGTTTTCATTTTTTGTTTTGCTGTGACAAAATATAATTATTAATGTTCAAATCCACAAAATCACTGGCAGTGATCTGTTCATCACACATTCTTACGTTGGTTCTACATGAATTCAACTGAATGTTGGCTCCAATGTGTGTGCACTGCCCCTCAACTATTGGCTAATGTTAGCACCAGTGTGTGGATGAAGAGAAGCAATACATTACACATTTTCCCAGGAACTCATCTTCTCCAAATGTATCTTCAATTTGTTACACAAGAATAATGGTTTCATCACAGCAAAAGTATCTTAGTCTGTTCAAGTACATACCAAATGTTCATTGAATTGTTCTACCCCCCAAGCATCTGGCTTGTAAATCTTCCCATGAGGTAAGATAAGCACAGTAGGGAAACTAGAAGGATAATTACTGTTCACATTGAAATTTCTGTACCTGTCTGATGAGATGACTGGATCACAAGGGCAATTGTTTTGGTTTAATTTGATGAGGTTCACGTGTGAAATTTCTGGTCTGATGCTACCCATTCTGATCAAGGGGTTATCTGATGGATGCCACACAGCTGCAACAAAATGGAACATTGCCAGGAGGCCGGATGCCCCAGGATAAGGGAGATCTACTCCTTGGCAAATGTGGGGTGCTAGCAGCTCCCACATCAGCAGTGTGATACGTGTGGTGTCAGGGCTCTACCAAAGGGTATATAAAGACCTCACCACGTCAGATTAGCTATTGTGTTGGCTTTTAAGCATACAAATGCGACTATGCATATATTACAGGCAGATTATCTTGAATAATGCATGCTATACTTGCTATTTAAGGTGTTCTTTCCCAGTCAGTCCAGGCTAAAGAAAAATTTTAAGAATAAAGGTGATAATCAGAAGGGTACCAAAAATTACTTCAGCGAAAAGTAGATGCTAAGTAAATAAATGAATATGTTAGGAAAGGAAAGCAGAACCTAGAAAATAGCTGGGTCAGCATCAAATGCTGTCATCATGAGAACATAAGTAAGAGAAGGAAGACTGCAGCACAGGAAAAGAAATAGATGCTGCAATTGCTTCAGGCTCCATGCTAACCACACATGTACACACAAAAGAATTGTAAGCTCCCTGAGTGGTTGATTCTTGTGTAAACAAGTCATGTCAGTACTTTGTAGCTATGACTTAATGAACTGATTATTCTAAATGTTAGCACATTCTTTATTTGTAACTGGGGTTATTACATTCTTTTTGATGTCTGAAGGTAATGGACCTGACTCTTATATCATATGATTATGCCATGGATGGTTCTCCAAAGGATCTTAATAATCTGATTGAATTTTTTATATTCCAGGTGCCCTGTTTCAGATGAGGTCTATCAGTGCTTTGACAAAGTCTCCTCACTATATCATATCAGCCATCTCATCATTGTGTCCTTCCTCTTTCTTTTCCATAACCCTGCCTTCAATTTAGTTTCCTTTGTACAGTACTTCAACAAATTTCTTCCAACTTTCAGCCATCCCTTCTTTGCTCAGTACTGTCTTACCATCTGAGCTCTTGATAGTCACACAAGAGTGCCTCTTATCATGAAAGGTTTCTTTTATTTTCCTGTTGGTGGCATGCTGAATTTAATGTCATAAATGTTGTATTTCAGGTTGTAATCGTAATTACTCCCATGTGCAAGGACGGATCCAGCTCGACAGATTTACAGCTTCATGCACAATAGTGATTTCAGCACCTCAGAATAGTACAATATCTTTATATGTATCTGACTTCTATATTGGTGGTGACTGCAATGCAGACAGTATGAAAGTAAGTATAAATTCGTTTAGCTTGAAAGTGAATTCAGATACACAATTTAACTGTACTAAGAAAGGAAGTTTTAATTAGGTATAAGGCATTTTAATGTCGGTGCACATAAAGTGTGGAAGTCCTAAAATAATGAACAGAGCTTCTTATTGCTTTATCTATTTTACAAGACAGAATGGGTATGAGGTAGAGGAGGAGGAGGGGGGACACATTCAGTGAACTATTAAAATTGTCAGGTTTTATTATATGATGATTTAAGGCACACCAAAACACTGAGAACAATCAACACAAATCAGCTTTTTCAAATGTTCAGTGTGTGATTTCACAGTATTTCAAATGTGGATTGAAAGCATTTTGGAATTAATACACCAGTGAAGACCAAGAAGGTGGAAATATTTGTTATGTTCCTAATCTTAGTAGCTTCCAGTTCTAGCTCCACACATCTTCAGAAATTGATTTGCAGCAGGAATACCATGCACAGTTTAGCTGAAGTGTGCAGGAGATCAGTTACCACCTATCTCCAAAGGAACAAAAGTAAATTTGTCACAAATTCCAGGTTGTGGCAGTATTTGCCAGTACACCCTGCCAATCCACTGGAATCTGTAGAATAGAGCTTTTATTCATTTATTCAGTAGGCAAGTCAATTTTTAATGCCACTTGTAAAATTTAGATCTTAATGGATGGGATTTCTTGAAATTGGCCAACTCATTTATACAAAAAATGGCAATTTAAGAGTCTTATATCGTCCTCCACAATGGAAAAATCTCCGTGGACACCCATCGTACCTTTTATGGCTTGTTTGCAGAGTATAGCACAGGAAGTTAAGAGCAAGAATTCCACTCTGATACTGTACTTTTAATCTGAAATGTAAGTCTCTGTTTAATTTCTCAGTTATTGTTTTGAACCCGTCGAAGACTTTCACTCTTCATATTTTTAAAATGTTTTTTGTTGTATCACTTGTGGAATTATGGTTGAAAGTAGATAAAGATAGCATTAATTCAGATGGCGATATCAAAGAAATGTTTTGTTGATATAAAACTAAGAAATGTGAATAAATGTAGAATCAAATAATGGGAAGTCCAGGATGGAATAATGACAATATTATGCAAAGGATAGATTCTACTCACCATATAGAGGAGACACTGTGTCACAGATAAGCACAGTGAAAAAAACTGCTAAACACTTAAGCTTTCAGCAAAAAAGCTATCTTCTGAATTAGAAAACACACACACTTTCACATAACTTGTTCTGCATGAGTGTTTTCTACTTCAGAAGGCAGCCTCTTGGCCAAGACCTTAAATGTTTAGCAGCATTTTCGCTGTCAGTCTGTGACCCAACATCTCTTCTACCTTCTCTATGGTGAATAGCAATCCACCCTTTTCAAATTATTGTTGAATAGTTCTCTCTCTCTCTCTCTCTCTCTCTCTCTCTCTCTCTCTCTCTCTCTCTCTCTCTCTCTCTCTCACACACACACACACACACACACACACACACACACATTTTTTTTAAATTTTTTTTTCCCTAGAATTGGTTGTGATGCATTACTTATTTCTACAGGTGTATGATGGAGGTTCAAGCTCTGCTCCATTACTGTCAACTATGTGTGGCTACAAATTACCTGATCCTGTGTTTTCTTCTGGACCACTTTTGCTTCTGCAGCTGACACGCCAAACTACATACTCAGTAACTAATATTGATCTCACATACACGACGACTGATAAAGGTAACAATGTAATATTATTATTTAATTGCATAGATAAAAAATCTACTCACCAAGTGGCAGCATAACACACACATAAAAGACTGTTGTTTGATGCTTTAATAAGTAGTCGACACTCACAGTATTTGGGTTTTGACCCCTTGATTGTTTGGTAGTGCTCCACCTTAGTTCAGCATCGTGATATGCTACGTACTGCAACTGTGTTCTTCTACACATAATTTCACACTATCACATTCACACATATTGTAAACTTACAACTATATTTACTTACGGTGTGGCCCTTTCTTATGTTTATATGGTACCTAACACTCGACAAGCATTTATCTTTCTTCACTTTAGGACATGTCAATGCATCTTTCCATCAAAGAAAAATTCAATACTAACTTAAAACTAAATCTTCATAGAGAAGTGTATAGCGGTACGATGTTCACTAATACCTCTTTCATATATCTAAACCATGTATTCATTTACTTTAGTGTGCAGTCGTGCTATCACAAACTCAATCAATGTCATGTGTACATCTCTACGTACCTTATAAATCTGAGAGATAAAGTGTATTATAAGTGTGGTGCGACATCTTATACAGTTCACCACTCGTATTGTACTTGCTTGTTTCCCTGCAGCAAGGATTTTCAGGCCCCTTCATATAATTAGTGCGTGTACCTTCAATACTTAAACTTATAAATATATAGGTAAAATGTACATAGTAGCACAACTTCAGCAAATATCTCATAGTTTAGGATTCCCTTTCTGTGTATGTAATTCTTTAGCTTACCTTTGTTTGTGTGTATTGTGTAGACAGACTCTCCCAGTTTATGCAACAGGTTTTAAAAATGCTAGTACAGCCTGTAGCTCATATGGTTTGTTTGTTTTTAGGGTTTGCTTGTTGTGGATGCTCCAACAATTTCAGCTGTGTTTGGCAGGCAAGCGCTTGCGGTTTGTTGACTAACTTACTCCCCAATGTGCATGCACTGCATTGCTCTTGTTACCACTAACTTCATGGCAAGTTGTGTATTGCAGTGCATGCTACATGTGTTTCACAAGTTCGTTTATTCATTTACAACTGGGCTACTTGCTAGGCAAAGCATTGTGTTTAAAGTGTTGTCGTCTCTAGACACATAAAAGTAAAGTTCTTTGTTGTTACTTCCACCCACCTTATCATGTTTGCACAGGTGACATACAAGGGAAAAAAATAAACAAAAATTTTCCTTAACAGCTAACAACATAAATTCTGGAATGTGATTCTCCAGCATCCTAAATCTAATATTATTATACATATGTACAACTTAGAGGTGTACAAATGGGTGCATACCCTCTCCTTTGAGATATTAATAACCATTCCATTTTGTGCACAAAATCCTTAATAATACCTGGTCCCTTTCTTTAAATACATGTATACAAGCGAGTATCAGTTCCCTAAGTTCTGCTTGCTGTTCTTTAGATAAGCACTTTGATTCACTTACCTTAGTGTTTATTGTGTAGACATTTATTTCTTCTGCTGATGACTGTCCGTCACCGTATGTATTGACAAACATAATATGGGATTTACCTATTGAACTTCAAGGTTCTGAGTAATTTCAGTTTTACATCAATTTACAGTAAAATGACATTGGCCCTTACCTGTATCAATTTGTACTTGGTATGTCCTAAATGTATCCATAATGATTAAACAATCAACTATAATTTTCTCTAGTATCAAAAAATTGCATCATACAGAAAACTGTCCTAATTGAACAGGAATTAAGGCTTGTATCTTGACTCCTCTCGATTTCAGATCAGTGGCAGTTTGTAGCTTGCAATTTTACACTGGCATTTACATCTACATCTACATCCATACTCCACAAGCCACCTGACGGTGAGAGGCAGAGTGTACTTCGAGTACCTCTGTCAGTTCTCCATACTATTCCAGTCTCCTATTGTTCGTGGAAAGAAAGATTGTTGGTATGCCTCTGTGTGGGCTCTAATCTCTCTGATTTTATCCTCATGGTCTCCTTGCGAGATATATATGTAAGAGGGAGCAATATACTGCTTGGCTCCTCGGTGAAGGTATGTTCTCGAAACTTCAACAAAAGCCCATAACGAGCTACTGAGCATCTCTCCTGCAGAGTCTTCCACTGGAGTTTATTTACCATCTCCGCACTGCTTTCGCGATTACTTAATGGTCCTGTAACGAAGTGCACTGCTCTCCGTTGGATCTTCTCTTACATAAACCCTTTCTGATATGGACCCGACACCGGTGAGCAGTATTAAGCAGTGGGCGAACAAGTGTACTGTAACCTACTTCCTTTACTTTCGGATTGTATTTCCTTAGGATTCTTCCAATGAATCTCAGTCTGGCATTTGCTTTACCAATGACTAATTTTATATGGTCATTCCATTTTAAATCACTCCTAATGCCTACTCCCAGATAATTTATGGAATTAACTACTTGCTGTTGCTGACCTGCTATATTGTAGCTAAATGATAAAGGATCTTTCTTTCTATGTATTTGAAGCACATTACACTTGTCTACATTGAGATTCAATTGCCATTCCCTGCACCATGCGTCAATTCGTTGCAGATCCTCCTGCATTTCAGTACAATTTTCCATTGTTACAACCTTGCGAAATAAAACAGCATCATCCACAAAACGCCTCAGTGAACTTCCGATGTTACCCACAAGGTCATTTATATATATATTGTGAATAGCAATTGTCCTACGACATTCCCCTGCGGCACACTTGAAATCGCTCTTACTTCGGAAGACTTTTCTCCATTGAGAATGACATGCTGCGTTGTATTATCTAGGAACTCTTCAATCCAATCACACATTTGGTCTGATAGTCCATATACTCTTACTTTGTTCATTAAATGACTGTGGGGAACTGTATCAAATGCCTTGCGGAAGTCAATAAACACAGCATCTACCTGGGAACCCGTGTCTGTGGCCCTCTGAGTCTCATGGACGAATAGCACGGGCTTGGTTTCACATGATCGTCTTTTTCAAAACCCATGCTGATTCCTACAGAGTAGCTTTCTAGTCTCCAGAAGAGTCATTATACTCAAACATAATACATGGCAGTGTAGTTATACATCCACGTTTCTTCAATTCTTGAAAGAATCCCTGGACATCAAATTAGCTGTAACCGCTGTGTCAAGCATAAGAGGTACATCAAGGCCAGATATTTTGGCTTTAATAGTAGCTTGTACCTTGTCCTCTGTGAAGTTTTTCTGTGCACCCTCATTATCTTGATACAGATCACTTCTGACATCAATACCAAGATCATATCTGATAAAGCAAGTGTCGATCAAGCTCATGCCCCAACTCCCCTCTGAGGTCACAGAATGGGGGCCTACCATGACCGGTTCACATTTTCCAGCATCACTGTGGCATTGACCTATAGGTTAGGCATAACTTCCAATATGTTGACCCTTGGTGTTTTGTTACACCAATTATTGTCCTAAGAGGCCAACACTGAAATTCTCTTTGCCTTTGTGTGTTATTCGGCATACGTGTGTTACTTTGCTGGCTGAAATCCATTGTCTGTGGATTTTCGGTTGTCTGTTATAGTTTGGTGCTTGCCAAACAATCGGTTGATTATTGCCAGAAGCTTGTGTCTGTACATATTGTACAGGCTGGCCATATGCTACATATTGTACAGGCTGGCCATATGCTATTCGCCCAGTGTAATTGTTTTTGATAAATTTTTGCCCATGTCTTTTATAGACACCTTTTTATTTACGGCTTTCTCCATTGCCGTGGTGACTACCTTTACCATTACCATAGGTCTGGGTGGGATAAGGTTGCAATCCTTGTTGTACTACAAACCCATTGTTTACTTGTTGGTCGATGAATCTCTGTGTCAGTATCGGCATATTAAGAGGATTCAGTTGTGCTGGTCTCCCTTCATATATTAAATGTATATAGTCCAGTACAGATTTAAAGTATTTGGTATCATGTTCCAGAATGGTAATGAGATTTTCCCTAATGTGGGCAGGAAGGTGGCTCTTTAAAATTTTCAGCACATCTAGAAATGCTCTCTCAAAATGTTCATAGTAGTGGCGACATTCTGCCATATCCGTAGCCCATAGGAGACTGTCACCTTGTGTGTATCCTAAACCAAATCTAATTTTCTGGACTTCGGTCCACGTTTGAGGTGAAACATTTTGAAATGCTCTGATAAAGACCATAGGGTGTGTTCTTGTGCCTTCAGAAGTAAAAATAGGGAATTGTCGATGCCTAAGTAATCCTTCATTGGCAAGTAATGTTGACAAACACTTTGTGGTGTCAGTGACAGGCCTGTTTGTGTTCGTTTGTGAGGTACCGCTTGACAACAGCACTTGCTCGACAAGTGCAACTGCCGGCAAGTGTTGTTGCATTATGCAACCTTCGCTATTTTCCTTCGATGAGCTAACCCCGTATTGTGGGTAACCAGTGAAGGTATCTAACTTCTCTAAAAGCATAGGTTTGTTTTCTGTCATATGTTGTTTTGAAATGTTAGTAGTTTCAGCAACACTGTCTCATAACATTTCCTCTGCTTCCTTTAAACCTGAGTCTATTTTTGCTAAAAGTTGACTTTCCTTCTCTGTTAAAGCTTCTTCCACAGTATCTACATAAATTTTGCATTCTGACTCTACTTTTTCAGCAAGGGCGCTGCCCTTATCCAGCATCCCGGCTTCAGCTTTTTCAGTCATTTCCTTTACATCCGCACATAAGTTATCTCTGTGTTTTCTGTCTCTAAACTTAATTAATACTCTTAAACTCAACTTGTGTATTTCTGTGCGTAGGTTTTACCATACATCTTGCAGCTCACTGACTGCATTCGTCACACTTTTTACCGACATGTCCACTTGGGATTGCATCTCTTGAATTTGAGAATATGCTTCACTAAGATTTTGCAACGCACCTGCAAGTTGTTCCTGTTTACAATCCATGGATGTTACCTTTTCGTGTTGGTAATTGTTTCCTATTTTTGTTGTTTACCAAGCTCTGTGAACTTAGCGGATAATTCGTCAGATAATGCAATGCATATAGTTTGCTCACCTCACTGAACTGTTGACTTATACCATTCTTGAAATCGTTAAATGCCAGATTTTGCTGTACAAACTGTCACCCTATACTTTCCTGAAATTCCTGTTGTTTTTTAAGCTGTTGTGTTAACTGTTGTGTTATTAGTTGCATGAGTTGTGACAAATTGTGGGTGTCACTGGTATTTACATTGCTTTTTTTGAACTGTTTGCTACTCTTGGGCTTGCAACGTAGTGAGCAAATAGAGGAAGTTTTTTTTTTGCTGTTGTGCGCCTCAGTTTCAGTATTTGGAAAAATGTTTCCTGGCGGGAACTGAGAAATTGTCTCATTGAGTGTCATAAAAGTGAGATCATGATTAGTTATATCACCAATGTTATCAATTCTTAATATTGTGACGCCAACTTTGTTATTTTAGTAGCTATTGGCCAGTTCACGAGCTGGCGCGTTACTTTCATCTGTTGCCAAGCTCAGATTTTTGCCATCTTGGCATACTGCATTTTGTAATGAATTCTCGACTATGGCCATTTCCCTTGACTCTGTTGTGAACAGAAATTATGAAAAGAAAAAATTTTAAACATGAAATTTTGTTCGTATCGGTACTTTTCCGTGAAAGCAGTTTTATGTGGGTTTTCGTTAATGAACGTAATTATTCTCTGATACAGTCCCATTGATACAGTCTTACAGAATTTGAAAGAATTATTGTGCACCTTAATGTGGACTTAATACAGATTTTTGTCTTTTATAGAGAAATGCACTTTCCATGAAGGCTATTAATTGGAAGGCAAAGAGATTATTTACTGCGAGAGAGGCAGCACCAAGTGCAGCCATATAAGCATACAGCTAGCAGCTTCCTACCTCAACCACTGAAATCCGCATTCCCAGCATGTCTCGTTTGCAGGAATAATTTAGTTTTAATTTACTCCTTCAAGTGGCCTTTGTTACATTTTTTACATGTCCGTGAGATTGAAACTATTAACAATAGTTTCAATCTCACGGACATGTAACAAATGTAACAAAGGCCACATTAGTTTCTTGTAACGATAAAATGGATCATTTATCTCAAAACATATGTATCTCAACAACTGGAAAGTAATTAAAAGGAAAAATTTGAAAGAATATCTGAAAACCACCGGAAAGTGCTCATATTCTGGGTGAACTTTTAACTGACACTAATATAAACAGACCTTCAATATTGAAAACACATATTCAGCATTTAACATTTGTAAATTTACATACATCATTTTTTGTTACTGCTATTGTGCATGGAGATTAGTATGACAACATGGGTTTCAGATCGCTCCTTCTCTTGTCAAGCAAATTCCTCTTGATAGCTTCGATCCTCCTGCTGCAGGATTCTCAGCTTGTCATGGAACAACTTTGTTATGCTAATTATTGCTATTCCGGTAACATGAAGCACCATCTGTCGGACATTTTTTGAACTTTTGTATTTTTTTGGTTCGAATAAAACCCCATGTCATTCCAAGCATGCATGTCAATTTGTACCTCTCTATCTACATTATTATGTGATTTATTCAGTTTTCAAATTTATACTGATCACCGGGTGATCAAAAAGTCAGTATAAATTTGAAAACTGAATAAATCACGGAATAATGAAGATAGAGGGGTACAAATTTACATGCATGCTTGGAATGACATGGGGTTTTATTAGAACAAAAAAAAAAAAAAAAAAAAAATATAGAAGCTCAAAAAATGTCTGACAGATGGCGCTTCATCTGACCAGATTAGCAGTAATTAGCATAACAAAGTAAGACAAAGCAAAGATGATATTCTTTACAGGAAATGCTCAATCTGTCCACCATCGACCCTCAACAATAGCTGTAGCGGAGGAATAATGTTGTGAACAGCACTGCAAAGCATGTCCGGAGTTATGGTGAGTCATTGGCGTCGGATGTTGTCTTTCAGCATCCCTAGAGATGTCTGTCGATCACGATACACTTGCGACTTCAGGTAACCTCAAAGCCAATAATAGCATGGACTGAGGTCTGGGGACCTGGGAGACCAAGCTCCTTTTATACATGATTGTCATACGCAGTCACTGACTTTTGCTGTCCAGCGCCATGTATTTATTTACTTATTTTTCTCCTAATAAAACGCCATGTCATTCCAAGCATGTGTGTCAATTTTTACCTCTCTATCTACATTATTCCATGGATTATTAAGTTTTCAAATTTATACTGACTTTTTGATCACCCGGGAAAACATTCCACGTGGGAAAAATATATCTAAAAACAAAGGTGATGTAACTTACCAAACGAAAGCATTGGTGTGTTGATAGAGACACTAACAAACACACACACACACACACACACACACACACACACACACACACACACACACACACAAATTTCAAGCTTTCGCAACCCACAGTTGCTTCATTAGGAAAGAGGGAAGTAGAGGGAAAGACGAAAGTATGTGGGTTTTAAGGGAGAGGGTAAGGAGTCATTCCAAACACCGGGAGCGGAAAGACTTACCTAAGGGAGAAAAAGGGACAGGTATACACTCGCGCACACACACACACATATCCATCCGCACATATACAGACACAAGCAGACATATGCAAAGGCATAGAGTTTGGGCAGACAAGTCAGTTGAGGTGGAAGTACAGAGGCAAAAATGTTGTTGAATGACAGGTGAGGTATGAGCGTCGGCAACTTGAAATTAGCAGAGGTTGAGGCCTGGTGGGTAACGGGAAGAGAGGATATATTGAAGGGCAAGATCCCATCTCCGGAGTTCTGATAGGTTGGGGTTAGTGGGAAGTATCCAGATAACCCGGACAGTGTAACACTGTGCCAAGATGTGCTGGCTGTGCACCAAGGCATGTTTAGCCACAGGGTGATCCTCATTACCAACAAACACTGTCTGCCTGTGCCCACTCATGCAAATGGACAGTTTGTTGCTGGTCATTCCCACATAGAAAGCTTCACAGTGTAGGTAGGTCAATTGGTAAATCACCTGGGTGCTTTCACACGTGGCTCTGCCTTTGATCATGTGCACCTTCTGGGTTACAGGACTGGAGTAAGTGGTGGTGGGAGGGTGCATGGGAGAGGTTTTACACTGGGGGCGGTTACAAGGGTAGGAGCCAGAGGGTAGGGAAGGTGGTTTGGGGATTTCATAGGGATGAACCAAGAGGTTAAGAAGGTTAGGTGGTCGGCGGAAAGACACTCTTGGTGGAGTGGGGAGGATTTCATGAAATGGATCTCAGAATTTGAGGAAGTTGTATCCCTGCTGGAGAGCTACATTCAGAGTCTGATCCAGTCCTGGAAAGGTACCTGTCACAAGTGGGGCACTTATGGGGTTCTTCTGTGGGAGGTTCTGGGTTTGAGGGTATGAGGAAGGGGCTCTGGTTATTTGCTTCTGTGCCAGGTCGGGAGGGTAGTTGTGGGATGCATAAGCTGTTTTCAGGTTGTTGGTGTAATGGTTCAGGGATTGAGGACTGGAGCAGATTTGTTTGCCAAGGGAAGGGACTGTTTGTTGTGGAATGGGACTTCATCTGCTTCCGTCACTGTATTTTTATATTTTCTCCTTTCATCAATTAAATTTGACATTTCTTGTGTTACCCAAGGATTTATACTTGCCCTCATCTTTTCACCTACTTGATCCGCTGCTGCTTGCAGTTTCTTCTGTTGTAATTTGCAGTTCATAACCAACAAATTGTATTTAGAGTCCATGTCTGCCCCAGGAAATGTCTTACAATTTTAAATCTGGTTCCTAAATCTCTGTTTTAACATTATATACTCAATCTGAAACCTTCTAGTGTCTCCAGGTCTCTTCCATGTATACAGCCATCTTCCATGATTATTGCAGCAATTATTAGCTGTGATTAAATTATGCTCTTCCTCTTTCATTCCTTTCCCCTGCACCATATTCACCTACTACTTTTCCTTCTTTTCCTTGTCCAACTACTGAATTACAGTCCCCCATCACAACTTAACTTTTCATCTCCCTTAACTATCTGATTAATTTCTTTTAACTCATTATACACCTCTTCAACCATTTCATCAGCCGGAGATGTAGTTGGCACATAAAACTGTACTGCTGTGATAGGTATGGGCTCCCTTTGTATCCTGGCTACTATAATGTGTTCACTATGCTGTTAGTAGTTCACCTGCATTCTGTTTTATTTATTTTAAACCTACTCATACATTACCCCTAAATGACTTCATATTTATAACCGTATATTCACCCGACCAGAAGTCCTGTTCCCCCCACAGCTGAACTTCACTAATTCCCACAGCTAACTTCAACCTTTCCATTTCCCTTTTTAAATTATCTAACCTACCTGCCTGATTAAGGAATCTAATATTCCACACTCCAATCTGTAGAATGTCAGTATTGTTTCTCCTGATGATGATATCCTGGTATACATTTCTCTTGCTAAGCTATGAGGAGAAAATGTAAGAAGAAGTGAGCGATATTTTGAAATTGTATTTACCAGCCCTGGGACTACAAGATTTCACAAAAAAAATCAGGTTATACAAACCCGATATGCTGCATCTGCATACATCCTAAGTCATTAAATTGATAAAGTTATTTTAACTGGAAAACTGTAAGCATGTGAGTCTGTAAGTGGAGAAAGACATCGTCAAAACTGAATCAGTAACTGTAATTTTACTCAGCTTTTAATGGCACAGGTGACTGGATTATAGGCAACACATTTTGCACACACTTGTTGCAGAGTGCCTATGCCCTTCTGTCTTTCAAGGCATAACCAACAATAAAAAGACACCTAGCATCACCGCGAATTACCAGAGAATATTTTGTCTGTAACAAAAGTTGTTTCCTGTGATGTGATCTCCCACCATTCAACATGTGGTGCAAAAACTTTGAAACACCCTGTACTTCCATCATGAGTGGGATTCTATACTATCTGTTCTAGATAGTTCAAACATTGGAAAATCTTGGATGGAATGTAGCAATACTGCGAGAAGGAAAGTTGCTACTCACCATATATGTTCTAGATAGTTTTCAGAGAAGAAACTGGGTGATCTTTCTCATGACATCCTGTTGCACAACCACTAACAAATCGGAAATTATTCAAATTGATTTTTTGATGATTCAAGTCTCCCCTGATGATTACAGCATGATTGTGGAACTTATGATGTACTAGTGAACTAATGATTCTGGTTACATATTGGTGTGCATGTGGAGGGAGGGGGGGGGGGGGGAGGATGGTGGTAGGTGGCAGGATCCAATGATGAGTTTATGCCCATCCCCATGATACTGAGTCTTTCCCAATTAGTCTTACATGCACCTTCGGTTTCTGCTGTAAGTGATTTGCCTTTCTTGTCTACTGTAACAAATACACCAACATGATTTTGGTATGCACTTATATTTTCCCAAAAATCTCACTGCCATCAATTTCAGGTTTTAACCACCATCATTTCAGGTTTTAACCAATTTTCTGTACATAATATTATGTGATCACCACTATTTAAAAGTGCTTCAAACTCTGTTACTTTCTTGTAAACACTTTGGCAGTTAAGCAATACAATTTTAATACTCTTGCCTATGGGGGGTATTTCTTACACAGATTATTCCAAGTCAGCTACAGCTATCATTATCAGAGCTGTCATTATCTGCTATAAAAAAACTGTAGTGCACCCCTGACCCATTTAGTGGGACTGGACAGTTTCCAGCCCTATGGTACAAGTCCAGGAATTCATGGCCAAACTTGCCTCAGAACCTTCAAAGCCTTTGGTTCAGGCCTTCCATTTATCTCAGAAACAGGAGCCCCTGAACTGTTCCTGGAGCTATGCTGCATATTGTGAGCTTCGTTGAAACTCCATGAGCAAGGATGGTGTTCTCAACCTTCCCTGTTAATTACTGGAATGATTTAAGTATGACCTCTGTGAGCAAATGACGGGCAAATTTTGTTTCAATGTGTACAACAATCCGCAGTTGCTTGCACACAGAGTACACAGAACATTTTCCGTAACCTGTGAAGTTAATCTCACTGGCTCAGTTTCCTTTTCTATGCAAGACAACACCTCAAATTTGTTGGTTCAAGGGATCAGTATAATGCTATGAGTTCTTCTTGATCCATGAGTCCCTGTGTCGGATGCTAACACAAGATGACACAGCACTCACAGCCAAGTGGGTGAGCAATGATACACTACGAAGCCCTCAATTCTTTAAACGTGTAAAACAGCTTCAGACTTTTGAATACAAATGTTAACATATTAAAAAGTTTAGAAAAGATTGGAAATTATGTTAAAAGTTTGTTGCAAGTCAGTGAGTGCTTTCATGATCAAATATTGGATGAATATGGTCTGGGTAATTTGTGCATTATTTTAAGGAATATGTGGTTTTTCAAGCATCTTAATGTTTGTGACATCATATCTCCTAAGCTTTGTGCCATTCAGTTATGTAACTTTACTGGTATATATGTGGATACTGTCTGCAAAATGTGTTGTGAAGGGAGTTAGTAGCAAAGAAGCAATGAATTAAAACATCGTGCCTGGTGCTGAAGTTTTAGTGCATGAAGGCAAAAATGTAGTAAGCAACAAACTTTTTCCTTTTCATCATTTTGTATGTGTGTATGTGGTGGGGGGGGGGGCAGAAATCAGCAAGAAAAAGTTTTGTAAAGTTTGAAATTATGTGTAAAGTTTGTTGCAAGTGCTCTCATTCTCAAATCCTACATGAATATAATGTGGGTATTTGGGCATAGTCAGTTACGCTGCCTCAAGACATATACACAGTTTACAACTGTAATATTTGTCTTGTTGCATTCAACCTCCAACACAAGATTATATCTCTTAATGAGTAGATTATGACATCAAAACAATTTAGAACAGATATTTGTATGGTGCAAAACTTGCCAATTGACCCCAAATAATGAAAAGCGTGAGGTCATCTGCATGAGTGTTAAAAGGAATCCATTAATCTTTGTTTACACTTTAAATCAGTCAAATCTAAAGGCTATAAATTCAACTAAATACCTAGGCATTAAAATTGCAAACAACTTAAATTGGAAGGAACACATGGAAAATGTTGTGGGAAAGGCTAACCAAAGACTGTGTTTCATTGGCAGGACACTTAGAAAATGTAACAGATCTACTAAAGAGACTGTCTTCACTATGCTTGTCTGTCCTTTTTTAGAGTACTGCTGGGCGATGTGGGTTCCTTACCAGACAGGATTGATGGAGTACATCAAAATGTTCAAAGAAGGATAGCACATTTTGTATTATTGCAAAATAGGGGAGAGAGTGACACTGAAATGACACAGGATTTGGGGTGGACATCATTAAAACAAAAGCATTTTTCGATGCAGTGGAATCTTCTCACAAAATTTCAATCACCAACTTTCTCCTCCAAATGTGATTTTCTCCTCCAAATACAAAAAGATTTTGTTGGTGCTGATGTATACATGGAGAAATGATCACCATAATAAAATAAGGGAAATCAGAGCTCACATAGAAAGATGTAGGTATTCATTTTTTCCGTGCACTGTACAAGATTGGAATAATACAGAATTGTGAAGGTGGTTTGATGAACCCTCTGCCAGGCACTTATATGTGACTTGCAGAATATCCATGCAGATGTAGAAGTAGCATTTTAAATTTTTATATTCAGTCAATAATTATGCAAAATACTGAAAATCAAATTTTACTGCCTGTGGTAGCCATTCAATAGACTACCTGCAAATGGAGTCATTAACCATGAACTGGGATGGCCATTTAGTAATATAGATCCTGTACATGCTGCAGAGGAGACAGCAACTGAAGGCATGGCTGGTATCCCTGATAGATCATGCAGAAATGACAAGAACAGCATAATATGAGGATGTATAATGTCAAATTGAAGCTATCTGGTACACCTGTAGCATAATTTTATTGCAGTCAGAGTAGTGAAAATTTTTGGAGCACCAACAGAGCATGTTGGGGTTGCTAACGATGCATAACTAATGAGAATTTTTCGAGAAAGTTGCAAAACTGCTGAGAAAACAGGATTATTTGTCAATGAGGGTATGAAAACCAAACTGAAGCACCCTTGACTGTTGATGGATTTACCTTTAAGAGAATTGAACACTTCAATACTAAGGGAGTCCTTTAAAGTAAGGACAATAGAACAGCTACAGAAATAGATGCATGTCTAGAAGTATCCAGCAGAACATTCTCTAACATCAAGTTGAAAACTGAACAATATGGTACGTCTGTTATTGTATGAATGTGAAACATTAATATTTAGGGGAAAATGTGAGGAAAACTATTAAAACTTGAAAGGGACACATTTATTGACATGCAATTGATGAGGATTCTTTTGAATAAAAGATTTTCAGACCTATGATACTGTCTGCCTAACTGGCAACCACGAGTTGGAGATAATAGCCAGGTACATGTGAATTGTGCTTGTGTGAATGTGTGTTTGTGTTCTATTTCCAAAGAAGGCCTTTTGGTGAAAGCCTTAATGTTCAGCAGTATTTTCATTGCACCTGTCTTTGACTCAGTGTCTCCTCTACATGGCAAGTAGCACTCTATACTTTTCATAATATTGTCAATATCATAATATTATTTACTTAACATGCAGACATACCCATTGTAGTTGATTGTCCTGTGCTCAAAACCATTTCACCAAAGGAAAAACATTCATGAAGAAACATACAAAAAATCTGGGTTTTTTATTGGTAGTACAAATTTTCTCAGATTTATTTAATAGTTCTCCAGTTCATTTTGCAGTTTCTTGAACTCCCAGTTCACTTCTGTGTGTCTGTTAAAAATTGTAAAAAACAATACGGGACTTCACTTGTAATCCTTTGCCACGCTAATAGCCGTGCAGTTTGAGGTGCCATGTCACAGATTACGCGGCCCCTCTCATGACTTACGCAACCCCTCCCACCATCAGTTCAAGTCCTCCCTCGGGCATGTTGTACTTAGCAAAAGTTAGTTTAAGCAGTGTGCAAGTCTAGGGACTGATGACCTCAGCAGTTTGGTCCCTTAGGAATTCACACACATTTGAACATTTTTGTAATCCTTAGTGAAGACACAGAACCCATTTGAAAATAATTAATCTCTCTTTTACTGTGGTGATTAACAGAATAGTTAGTTTGAAGCTTTGATTATGCTCTTAGAATAAAATGTAACAGTGAATTCACTAACATAAATGTATAAATCAATAACCGTATGCAGTATTCCTGATAGATAGCAAATAATTGACATTAATCTGAAAATGAAGCATCTTCTGTGGAATATGAGCAGTGGTATCAGTAAAGATAAGCACGCATGGTACTGATCGATAAATGAAGCAGTGGACTGATACATAAACAAGAAGTCCTATTTTCATTCTTCAGTAGAGGATGCATGGACAAGTATATTCATACACGTAATAAACTCCTCCTCTCACCACAAGCTCTCTCTCTCTCTCTCTCTCTCTCTCTCTCTCTCTCTCTCTCTCTCTCTCTCTCTCTCTCCCTCCCTCCCCCCCCCCCCCTTTTGCAGAAAACTCTTCAAGTTTACTATAAAACCTGCATCTAGTCTTCCACATTCCATAGCTGCTACATATTTATATATATGCTTCAAGTAGAGTTTACAGTGGTTGAATTTTATGCAGGCAACAAGTAACAAGTTATTAAAACGTAATTGTTAGTTTAAAGAAATGTAATACAGAAAAATATGGAAGTAGAGAAGCAAATTGTGTAAATTTCCATCATCTCAAAACTATAATTCAGTTTTAAAATTAACCTAATTTTGCTCTGTGTCCAGACAGTTTACAGAATTTTTTATCTCTAAAAAGGCTTTAATGACAGAATTTTACATAAATTTGTTATGGGAAAGCAAGATCAAGAAATCATTACTTGTTAGAATTGTTGTTATCTATAGTTCTGTAACTATTTCTAAATCTATGAAAAGTATTGATTTTTTCCAGGTAATGGCTGTGGTGGCAAATTATTTAACACGGCAGGCACATTCAGCAGCCCTATGTATCCAACAAACTTCCGAAATATGTCAGACTGTCAGTGGGAGATTTCTGTTCCTAAAAATTTGCATCCATATCTCACTTTTAGACGTAAGTAATAAACTAGTAACTTGCATTGTTTTCCATATTTGTTTTTGCTCAATAATAATAATAATAATAATAATAGTGAGAAGTTTTTCAGTTACTGAGAGGCACTATATTATATCTTAATGTTATTACTTCACATGTCTCTTTCACTCCTCATGTAAATGAAAAGAGATGGCAATCTGGTATGTCATACATAGAACATGAAATATACAGGGCCTCTCTCCTAAGAGTTGTCAGATACATTTTCTGTGATGTTTTTGGCAGATATTTGCAGTATCATTTCAGCAATATAATCTTATATTGTGCCACGAATGTGAACATTTCTAGAATTAGAAACAATGTGATGAATACCTTCCTCATATCGGTTATGCTATTATAGTTGCCAGTTTCATATTTCTAACAGTGATTTATTCTGAATACATTATTAGGAGCTTAGAAACAAGAGTGAAGAGTGTCCAACTCAGCAACAATTATTTTCATGTATCTTCTAATATGAAAAGATCAGTTAAATTGTTCCAGTTCACATACCTCAAAGCTTGAGATGTGACATAATCATATTGTCTTCATTCCATGCCAACTTAGGTATTGCAAGCTGTATGGCCACATGTCACAGGCTGCTTCTCATAATGTAAGTCCTCCATGCTTTTACATCTGTCATTGAGTATTGCGTAAAATGGAGGCACATTTCGCGTCCTGGCAAAAAAAGAAAAAAAAAAGTAATCGTCACAGACACAACACAACATTCTCATCTTAAAAATAAAATCTATTGATTTGCTGTAAAAATAAAGTCTCTTGATTTGCTGTAGAAATGATGTTTATAGAATTTTTGTTTCTCTAAGAAACTGCATAATAACGGTGTCAAAAAGCAATGCCAACTAACCACATATAGTAACACTTTAAGCTGTGACATATATCAAAATTTAATATACAGGTTTTTGCTCCATTTACCACTACAAGCACTTCATAAAGTTTCTCTTCTGTGATGGCTACATGTGAGGTATGACTGGCACCTATCATTGATTAGAAAGATATTGAGACATTTTGCCAACATTAGGACTGTATTTTGCAAAAATATTGACTACTTACTGAAGTATATGGGCAATACTTTCCAGAGTTTAGTATTGGTTCAAGAACAACCTGCAGCACAGACTTTTTGGAGATCTATGACTTGAATCAGGCCACTGGTGCAAAAACACTCCGCACAAAATATTGTGGAGAGGTGAGTTGCTGCATCCTTATACATACAAATAATGAACATATACTAAATATATACATTTTGTACTTTTTGCCATGAACACTTAAGTTTAGTTTATAATATTGTTCTGAGACCTAGTAGTTTATGTATGGAAAACATAGTCCTACTATCACAACAGTATATTGAAACACCACTGTATTACATACTCATTTTAAATCACAAAGTTGGTACTTCTGTACATTCGTGTTACTATCTGTGAACTGTACAGAGAGTTTAACTTCCTCTGAGTGATTGACTTTGAAGTATTTTAATGCTACTGCTGTCTTTCTTTATATAATAGGAAAAAACTTAAACTGTTGCTTTTTGATTCTACAGGATCAGCCAGCACCATTTGAAGGAGCCACGACGACTACTGTTGTCCGATATGTGACTAGTGTTCATAATGGTGGAAGTGGATGGTTCATACATTTTATAGCAAAACACCCAGGTACTTTGATAACACATAGTTCGTTATTAATGCCAATGCCATGCATAATAACTTCATAATTATTCTTGGAGTGACGTACTGGTCAAATAATCCTCCCTTCTGTTACCTGAGAATATAAGAATTATTCTGTTGTTGTATGAATCCTTCATAACCAGATGTGTTTTTCTCTGGTCCAGACTACTGCATGTGTAGTAATATCCTGTAGAATGTATTAAAAATAAAATAAGTAGGCAGAATCGTTACCGCACTTACAGCCTGTTAAGTAAGCCCGTGGTAGCTGAGTGGTTAGCGTGATAGAATGTCATTCCTAAAGCCCCGGGTTCAATTCCCGGCTGGGTCAGAGATTTTCTTCACTCAGGGACTGGGTGTTGTGTGGCCCTAATCATCATCATTTCACCCTCATCGACACGCAAGTCGCCGATGGGAGGCCCTAGTCACATGACATTTTTATTTATGTCACCATGAAGCAATTTTGTATATTAGTGGTTGAATGCCATGGCCCACTGATAAAACCAAGGAAGTTTGCATTAGGGTATCTTTCACATGTCATCTGAATGAACGTTGCAATTATAAAATACTTAAAAGAAACTGCAACAATAATTATTGGTGCATTTTCTGATTGTAGCAGTTTAGTCATTCTGCCAGAATCAATGAGGAAGAGCAAAATGCAGGGACAGTCAAACATACATAGATGCCCACTCTTAATATGCTATTAATTCTAACATTGCATTTCAGAAATAAGTTTAAAGCCTCAGTGTGGTGTAAAGTAATAGGTCAACATTACAGAAGAACAAGTCTGACAGAGATTGGAATAGCCTTTGAACAGCAGGTAGACACTTGCGGAGAATAAATTTATGTTGTGTCAAATCAGCTTCTGTGGCAGTTATTTCAGCCCATATACATCAATATGCAAATTCTCTCTTCTCTGTGTCTTCTGATACCAGTTATTTATCTGTGGCATATGCTCCAGTAACCATTACTCATAGAGTATGTTAGATATTATTTATTGAATAGTGCAATGTTTTATCATGATTGAACTTTTGTCAACAGTACGATATATAATAATGATACATACATAATGTGAAGTCCTTGTGTTTCACTCATTGCCTTGGTGTTGTAAGTTGAGGTCACAGACTTACCTTATGATTACTGAAACTGCTGTGGCTGTGCCAGTGTGCTCTGTATTATGGTCTAGTTTGCATAAAGGGATAATGCTCCCCGAGTTGCTTAAAATTTTCCTAAGTCCATTATCTCCTTTGTCATCACTGCTTACTGAATAAAGTGCCCATTTTAGCTGTAGTGACCAGTCAACTTTGCCTCAGTGTATAGCTACTGTTGTGCCTTACTATGCCCTTTGGCATTGTGGTTGGTGTCACTATCAACATTGTCTTCCACTTGGTAAACTTTATCATCGACAAAGGAGTTTTCCAATCATAAAGGGTTTCTGTGTGGACAGGGCGGTGCTTGTATTGTGTTCATGCAGAAGAATGATGTTTGTTTGTTTATATGGGCTGAAATATGCATCACAGATGTGCTATTGAGCTGTTCCTGTCTTGCTTCTGGTAGGGACAAGTATTGATTTATAGTCTTCTTTCCTATGTTCCAAAATGGAAATAAATAAAAAAAATTCTATCTTGTAATTCTTCTCCTTCGGATCACCTACTCTATTTTGAAGTGCCATGTTACATCAAACTACACTACTGGCCATTAAAATTGATACACCACGAAGATGACATGCTACAGATGCAAAATTTAACTGACAGGAAGGAGGTGCTCTGATATGCAAATAATTAGCTTTTCAGAGCATTCACACAAGGTTGGCACCGGTGGCGACACCTACAACATGCTGACATGAGGAAAGTTTCCAATCTATTTCTCGTACTCAAACAGCAGTTGACCGGCACTGCCTGGTTAAACATTGTTGTGATGCCTCGTGTCAGGAGGAGGCATGTTTCCGACTTTGATAAAGGTCGGATTGTAGCCTATCGCAATTGTGGTTTATCGTATCGCAACATTGCTGCTCGCGTTGGTCGAGATCTAATGACTGTTAGCAGAATATGGAATTGGTGGGTTCAGGAGGGTAATACGGATCAGCGTGCTGGATCCCAACGGCCTCGTATCACTAACAGTCGAGATGACAGGCATCTTACCTGCATGGCTGTAATGGATCGTGCAGCCACGTCTTGATACTTGAGTCAACAGATGGAGATTTTTGCAAGACAACAACCATCTGCACGAGCAGTTCGATGACTTTTGCAGCAGCATGGACTATCAGCTCGGAGACCATGGCTGCAGTTACCCTTGATGCTGCATCACAGACAGGAGCGCCTGCGATGGTGTACTCAACGATGAACCTGGGTGCATGAATGGCAAAACATCATTTTTTTGGATGAATCCAGGTGCTGTTTACAGCATCATGATGGTCGCATCCATGTTTGGCGAAATCGCGGTGAACGCACATTGGAAGCGTGTATTCGTCATCGCCATACTGACGTATCATCCAGCGTGATCTTGTGGGGTGCCATTGGTTACACGTCTCGGTCACCTCTTGTTTGCATTGATGGCTTTTTGAACAGTGGACATTACATTTCAGATGTGCTACGACCCGTGGCTTTACCCTTCATTCGATCCCTGCAAAACCCTACATTTCAGCAGGATAAAGCACGACCGCATGTTGCAGGTCCTGTACGGGCCTTTTTGGATACAGAAAACATTTGACTGTTGCCTTGAACAGTACATTCTCCAGATCTCTCTCCAATTGAAAACATCTGGTCAATGGTGGCTGAGCAACTGGCTCATCACAATACGCCAGTCACTACTCTTGATGAACTGTGGTATCATGTTGAAGCTGCATGGGCAACTGTACCTGTACATGCCATCCAAGCTCTATTTGACTCAATGTCCAGGCGTATCAAGGCCATTATTACAGCCAGCTGAGGTTGTTTCAGGTACTGTTTTGCTGTATCTATGCACCCAAATTGTGTGTAAATGTAATCACATGTCAGTTCTAGTATAATATATTTGTCCAGTGAATACTCATTTATCATCTGCATTTCTTCTTGGTGTAGCAATTTTAATAGCCAGTAGTGTACTTCCCCTGGCAGTTTAGGCTGCAGTCTAAAGCCTCAAGAAAAAGCTTTTATCTTCTGCAGGCTACTAAATGACAAAAGCCTTCCATATATTTTCTCTTCTCCTTACAGAGCTTTATCTTATTTCACAAGACAAGATGTCATCTCCTACTACACAATTCAATAATAAAAACAGAATAACATGAATTCCACCATTTTTGTAGCTTCTCGCGGATTATTCATGACTGAAGTTCCATGATCATAGCACACCTTTGGGCTGCACTTTCTAAAAGTAGATGGTCCCCTCCCCCTTTAGCAAATGGTGCCACACCATCCATCATTCTACCCAGCCGATACACAGCACTCTGGAAACCCGCAACATCTGCACTTAACAGCATAGCATATCCTACACAGTGGGCTGTTCCTGCCTTAATTCTAAAATAGAACGAGGACATAACTTCATGATCACCTTTCCTCATTTAAAAGGGCATAGGTATGACCTATAATTACCATGAAATGACGTGTCATACCTCAGATTCACAACTAAGAGGAAAAATGTCACGGAACTTAACTCTATACAATAACTTAATACTTGTGATATTTTGAACAGTTTTTAACCCAAAAGGAAAACTTTCTTCATAATACATTTAAATTAAATGAGCATAACCAACCTTTATGACATTATTCTCTAGCATATGAGTTGAATCATTCTATCACCTTACCCAAATAGTCTAAAATGACTTTGCATTTTGAGTTTATTAAATTATGTTGTAGGCTGTAATGTCACTTTTCCTCAGAAAATCACGTTTAAGGAGGAATATAATCCTTTCACTGCTGTTGGAATGTACACACACATCACATTGATTTTCCTACAGTGCTATGGACATCTGTATGCGTTCTGAGCTACAGACCTTTCACTGCTATACCCGAGTTACTTCCATATCTCAGTGAATAAAAAAATTTTGAGTATTTATCGTACAACATACATGCTTCGTTGCATGCTGTCATTTGCAGCCAGCATCATTTTGGTCTCTTGAAATGTTAATGAGATATGAGGATTATTATGAGCACATTATTCTTGATGAGCAAGGATGGCAATGAGTGCATCATGCACAACTGGCTGTTGGATATTGAACCAAGTAACTCGAGAACAAAGTGAGATATTTTCTGCTCTCAGTTTTAAATAATTTTTCACTATGTTACCTACATTTAATTCACTGCAGTGTGCATGCTAAAATTAACCATACACAAAGTTTATGAATACATTTTCACCTTTGTAAAATCTTTAAAGTTTCATTCAGTGTTTTACTTCAGTTGATGCAGTGCAGCAACTATGGCATACAAAGAAAATTGGTTCAGTCCTTTGTCGAGTGAATGTATCAGACTGTACAATGTGCAAAGATCAAATTTTTCCACCTAATGCTTCAAATCGACCGTAATGCAGTATTTTAGCGCAGGCACCAGCATTTGGTGAGCAGTAAAGAGCATTTGGTGAGCAGTAAAGCCATGGAAAAAGTTGCCCTCAGCATGGAATACAGAAAGCATATCAGTAGCAGAGAAAGGGTTAATATGCACACTTCAGTGTGATTCTAGAACCTTTAGTATCTTTTCATTTCTATAACACATTCACTTTATCTCTAGTTACAATACTATGTTGCTCTCTGTTCTTACAAAACTAGGTATTGTAGTTTAGGAAGAGAGTTTTGTTATTTCCTCTCTTCTAAGCTAACCTCCCATACAAAACGGGGTTAGTAGAAATTATTCAAAAAAATACAAATATTCCTTATATAAGATTTTCAACAATGTAAGAAAAGACAGACTGCAACTTACCGTAAAGAAGACATTAAGTTGCAGACAGGCACAATTAAAAGGCACTTACATAAAGCTTTCGACAAAACATGCCTTCATCAGTAAAAGACACACACACACGTCATTCATACACACAAGCAAGCAGCCAACTCCAGCATCTCCGGCCAAAATGCAACTATCATGTGGGATGCAATCAGCAATCTGGAGTAGGGATGAGATAGTAGTGTGTGGGTGGGGAGACAGATGAATGCTGTCTGGTGAAGTGTTCAGGGACTAGAATGCCAACAGGTACAACATTAGGAGGTTATGGGGCACAGAGGTGGGGAAAAAAGAAGCAAAAAAAGGAGAGGAGATCAGGGAAAGATGGAGTGATGCTTTGGCAGAAGGCACAAATAAACGTGGTGGGATATGAGAATGGGGAGGAGATGATAGGACAGAGATGGCGGAAACTGTTGGGGTGAGGGTGTGGGGACAGTGGTTACCTCAGGTTGAGGCTGGGATAATTACGAGAGTGGAGATTGTGTTGCAAGGATAACTCCCATCTGCACAGTTCAGAAAAGCTGGTGGTGGAGGGAAGGATCCAGACAGCTCGGGTTGTGAAGCAGCCATTGAAATCAAGTGTGTTATGTTCAGCAGCATGTTGTGCCACAGGGTGGTCTGCTTTGCTCTTGGCCACAGTTTGGCAGTGGCCGTTCATCCTTATGGACAGCTGGTTGATAGTCATACCAATATAAAAAGCTGTGCATTGACTGCAACAGAGGCGGCGAATGACATGGTTGCTTTCACAGGTGGCCCAGTCCCTGATGGGGTAGGGTAAACCTGTGACAAGACTGGAACAGAAAGTACTGGGTGGGTGGATTGGGCAGCTTTTGCACCTGAGTCTTCCACGGGGATATGATCCTTGTGACAGGTGCTGGGAGTGGGAGTGCTATAGGAATGGACTAGGATGCTGTGGAGGAAGGTTGGGTGACTAAACACCACTTTAGGATGGGTGGGAAGTATCTTGGGTAGGATGCCTCCCATTTCAGGGCATGACGTTAGGTAATCAAAGGGTGTGGTTCAGTTGTTCCAGTCTGGGGTGGCTGGTTCCTGGTGGCAGTGGGAGGATTGGTGGTGTGAGGGGAAATGTCAGAGGCGATCTCTTTGCAGACTGAGTCTGGGGGTTAGTGTCTGTCTGCGAAGGCCTTGGTGAGACCCTCAGCATACTGAGCAAAGAAGTTTTCGTCACTGCAGATACACTATCCCTGGGTGGTCAGGCCATATGGAAGGGATTTTTTGGTGTGAAAGGGATGACAGCTATCAAAATGCAGGCACTGTTGGTGGTTGGTGGGTTTGATGTGGACAGAAGTGCAGATGAAGCCATTTGAGTGGAGGAGGTCAACATCTTCAAAGGTGGCATGCTGAGTTGAGGACCAGATGAAGCAAATAGGACAGATGACATTGAGGTTGTGAAGGAACGAAGATAGGGTATCTTGGCCCTGAGTCCAGATCATGAAGACATTTTCAGTGAGCCTGAACCAGACAAAGAATTTTGCATTTAGGGAGGCTAGGAAGGTCTCCCCTAGATGCCCCATAAACGGGGTGTCATAGGAGGATGCCATGCTGTTGCCTCTGGCTGTGCCACAGATTTGTTTATACACCTTCTCTTTTTGGCACAATTTTACCCTGACATTTCAATGAGTTACCAAGATGAGCTGTTCCTGTCCCACTCCTGTTGTGGAATAAATCTAGATTTATAGTCTTCTGGTCTATGTTCCATAACAGAACTAAATAAAAATTTGTCACCTCTATCTTGTAATTGTTCCCTTGCAAACCACCTGCTCCATTCTGCAGTGCTATGTTACATCAAACTACTTCTCCTGGCAGTTTAGGCTGTGGTCTAAAGCTAAGGTTTTTATCTTTTGCAACCTACTAAATGACAAAAAGCCTTTCTTCAACTAACTGTCCTAGACAAGACCTCATCTCCTGCTGTACAATTCATTAATAAAAACAGAATTATATAATTTCCACTGCTTTTATAGTTTCTAACAGATTATCCACGGCTGTTGCTCTGTGGCCACAGCACATCTTTGGACTGCACATTCTGGGAGTTGGTGCTCCCCCTTCCCCTCCCCTTCCCTTCCCTTCTGTAAGTGGAAGTGCTGCTGCCCCGTTTGTCATTCTGCCCACCTGATATTTTGTGCTCTGGAAACCTGCAACATCTGCACATAACAGTATAGCATTTCCGGCACTATGGACTATTCCTGCCTTAATAAAATAAGACAATGACTTAACTTCATTGTCACCTTTCTTCATCTACAAGGACATAGCCATGACTGTAATTTCCCCTGAAATGGCGTATCACATCTCACTATATGTTGGTGCTCCTGCTGATACCATTCTGCATGATAAGATAAATGCTACAGAAGCCAATTTAATGAGATGTAAAGTTATTCTGCAGAAGTGTTGACTCGTTGGGTGTATCTCAAACACAATTTCAACCCCTTTCATGCTTGTTCTTAAGTGTAATTAATCTGACACACACACACACACACACACACACACACACACACACACACACACACACACACACACACAACCTTAGTCTCTGGTACGATCCATATGGGAAGTATCCATATGACACAGGCTGTGAAGCAGTCATTGAAATGAAGAACATTGTGTTGGGTGGTGCGCTCAACAAAGGAACATCAGTAACTGCTCATTTTATATAAGTGAATTACAAAATATGCTTTTTGCCTTAAAAACAAATCAGTCCGAATCTAGTCTTTCCACATATTTTCAAGGCAGAATACAAAGTGAAGTAATTTAGTAATTATTTAGGTTGAGAATATGACTGATTCATGGTAATATACATTACATGCTGTGGAATGAAATCATTTGGTGTACAAGATTTTTCAGTTGCTTCTTTCCTGATACAGAGTTCTAATGACTTTTCTTCCTATGTTATGTCACTTTTCTTTACTTTCCCTTTATTTTCTATTTGTCTGTCAATGGAACAGAAATTCTGAAACCCAGAGATGATGATTCTGAATTGACAGTAACAGCATTCTCCTTTTTCTTGCCATATGTTCCTTCTTTTATCATATTTTGTCCATTACTGCTGTTTTTTGTTTGAATACAATGAAGAATTTCATCTGGTTTGAAGTATCTTCTTACCTTTAGATTCAGATATGCAACGTATTTCTTCAGTGAGTGTTGTTTCTAGCATAATCCCTAATTTAATGTTTCAGAGTCCACAATAATTGCAGTTTGAATGTGCTGAAGATGTGGATAAGAGGAGGATGGAGTCCTGAGGTTTCTTCTTATCATGATATGAAACTTCCATGAACATGAATTCATGAACAACAACTCGCTGTAATTATTGTACATACATTCAATATACAGAGCTCTGTATTTTATCATAGGATATTTGAGAATTTTTTACTGTAAAGAAGACTGTAAATATTCTAGTCCATACCTTGGTAATAAAACAACTTTAATGTTCTGTTTTTGTTTACCTGTCTGATCTGTATCAGAATAGATTGATGAAGTAATGTAATGAGAACTCTTTTGAGATCTGAGAAACATCTCCACTTACAGCAGATAACATCTGTAGGTAATACCTACACATAGCACAAAATACATCACAAGGAACGGAAGCATACAGAATTATTTCTTATTTCTAATGACACAAATACATATCTGTAAAGGAACACAGATAATGTGACACAGAGAGTAACTTGAAGGACACCCCTTTGCGTTACATGAAGGGAGAGCTCCAAAAGCTGTATTTCATTGTGACTCTCTTTAATTTCGTTGCCAGTGTTGCACAGCTGCTTTTGAGTATTTTCTGTTGTTACGATAGCATGTCTAACTGTCAATTGTTAGGGTAACCAGTTATGCTTACACACATCATACACAGAATTGAAATGTAAAAACTTACATTTCATTTTTAACAACACAAATACTGTGCAAACAGATCACTTGACACCGAGTATGTAACTTCAAAAATACTTCTGGTACAAGAGTTAACACACTCTACAGCCGGTTGCTGGATTATTTATATTCCTACCTTATCTGAATCATTACTATACTATGAAACTGAGTGTAGAAGCCATTCCACTAAAATATAATTGGGACATCAGTCACTTATTTGAGTAACAGATAATGGGGAAAAAATTACATGCTCCTCAAAAACTTAGTAATCCTCCCCCCCCCCCTCCCCCCCCCCCCCCCAAAAAAAATGCCTTAATCTCGTCTTCCTATCATACTTCTATAGAAACTAGTGGCTACCATGACTTAATAAAAGTAAAGTTTCCTAGCCCTTTGTCCAACATTTCCAATTTTTACTAAATTTAAAACAACTACATGTGTATTTGTTGGTCAAAATTACTGTGATGATACGGTGATGAAAATGATAGATTCAGTAACACATCAGAAATTGTAAAGTTTGCTAACACTTTGAATATTTAAGCATTATTCTGTAACACACCAAGAATTAGCTGTCACACAAACTGCCTTTTCCTTAAGGTCACAACAATAAGTCTAAAAATCATAAACGACGATTCTCCGTGCACGTGCCCAGTATGTTTACAAAGTGAAACAACCTACCTAGAAAATACGATCAAATCAAAGGACAAAATAATCAGACTGCTGCAAAGTGATATTAAATCTCTTAGAAGTGAAATTGTGTCTCTTAAGGAAGTAAATGCGAAGTTACAAAGTGATTTGGCACCCTGTATTTGTGGGAATCCGGTACCAAACATGGAAGAAAACTGTGAAAATTCTAGTGTGCAATCTATGAATCCTGTGCCTGGTGTGGAGAGGAACAGTGAAAATTATCATGGGCAAAATACAATCGAAAAAAACGCAGGGTTATTAAACTGTGGAAAATCTGTAAGTAAATACAGCTGGAAAACAGTGACATATAATAAAAGGGTGAAACGTGAAATTGCCTCACAAAAGCAGAATAACGAAAATGAGTTCTTTGTTATTGGCGATTCTATACTAAAAAATGTAGTTTCACCGAACTGTGAAATCGATGTTCGCCCTGGTATCCAATCTCATCAGCTCAACAAACATTTTAAAAATCTCTTAAGTGCAAAACAGTCCACAACTAAATATGGAAACAATCCAAAGACCAATTACGAAGGTGTTTTTATTCATTCTGGGACGAATTCAATACGAAGCAGCATAAGTGAGACGGAAAACAACATTTTTTCAAGCCAAAGCATTGTACACAAACTCAAGACTGGTTATAAGTGGAATTCTGCACAGAAGGTCAGTAAGCAGTTCTTATATGAGCAACATAAACAATGCTATCAGGGAACAGTGTGATGAACTCAGGACAATATTAGTTGACCCCAACAAATTTGTAAGTGACAAATGCTTGGGAAAGGATGGCGTGCATTTAAACAGACTAGGCTCAATTAATTTCAGTAAAATGGTTACAGACATCTGTAACATCATCAAGAACAAGGGAAACTGATATTTTGTGGAGGAGGTGAAAATTCAAAAGTGAAAATTGAAAATAAATATCTTCCAGGCAGAAATTCCAATATAAATATAAGTACTAAGGATAGTAAGTTTCAAAACTCGTGTTTAACTCCAAACCTGACGGTATTTCATCAAAATGTGGAATCCCTATCCAACAAAGTAAAGGAATTTCAAATTTTGTTGGAAAGTGGCATGAAAAACACCTCTGTATTATGTTTTACTGAACATAGGCTTGACAAAGAGAAACTTCATATGCTGTTGTTGTTGTGGTCTTCAGTCCTGAGACTGGTTTGATACAGCTCTCCTTGCTACTCTATCCTGTGCAAGCTTCTTCATCTCCCAGTATCTACTGCAACCTACATCCTTCTGAATCTGCTTAGTGTATTCATCTCTTGGTCTCCCTCTACGATTTTTACCCTCCACACTGCCCTCCAATACCAAATTGGTGATCCCTTGATGCCTCAGAACATGTCCGACCAACCGATCCCTTCTTCTAGTCAAGTTGTGCCACAAACTTCTCTTCTCCCCAATTCTATTCAATACCTCCTCATTATTTATATAATCTGCCCATCTAATCTTCAGCATTCTTCTGTAGCACCACATTTCAAAAGCTTCTATTCTCTTCTTGTCCAAACTAGTTATCGTCCATGTTTCACTTCCATACATGGCTTCATTCCACACAAATACTTTCAGAAACGACTTCCTGACACTTAAATCGATACTCGATGTTAACAAATTTCTCTTCTTCAGAAATGTTTTCCTTGCCATTGCTAGTCTACATTTTAAATCCTCTCTACTTCGACTAACATCAGTTATTTTGCTCCCCAAATAGCAAAACTCCTTTACTACTTTAAGTGTCTCATTTCCTAATCTAACTCCCTCAGCATCACCCGACTTAATTCAACTACATTCCATTATCCTCGTTTTGCTTTTGTTGATGTTCATCCAATATCCTCCTTTCAAGACACAATCCATTCCGTTTAACTGCTCTTCAAATTCCTTTGCTGTCTCTGACAGAATTACAGTATCATCGGCGAACCTCAAAGTTTTTATTTCTTCTCCATGGATTTTAATACCCACTCCAAATTTTCCTTTTGTTTCCTTCAATGCTTGATCAATATACAGGTTGAATAACATCGGGGATAGGCTACAACGCTGTCTCACTCCCTTCCCAACCACTGCTTCCCTTTCATGTCCCTCGACTCTTATAACTGCCATCTGGTTTCTGTACAAGTTGTAAATAGCCTTTCGCTCCCTGTATTTTGCCCCTGCCACCTTCAGAATTTGGAAGAGAGTATTCCATTCAACATTGTCAAAAGCTTTCTCTAAGTCTACAAATGCTAGAAACGTAGGTTTGCCTTTCCTTAATCTAGCTTCTAAGATAAGTCGTAGGGTCAGCGTTGCCTCGCGTGTTTCAATATTTCTACGGAATCCAAACTGATCTTCCCCTAGGTCGGCTTCTACTAGTTTTTCCATTCATCTGTGAAGAATTCGCATTAGTATTTTGCAGCTGTGGCTTATTAAACTTATTGTTTGGTAGTTTTCACATCTGTCAACACCTGCTTTCTTTGGGATTGGAATTATTATATTCTTCTTGAAGTCTGAGGGTATTTCGCCTGTCTCATACATATTGCTCACCAGATGGTAGAGTTTTGTCAGGACAGGCTCTCCCAAGGCCATCAGTAGTTCTAATGGAATGTTGTCTACTCCCAGGACCTTGTTTCAACTTAGGTCTTTCAGTGCTCTATCAGACTCATCACACAGTATCATATATCCCATTTCATCTTCATCTACATCCTCTTCCATTTCCATAATACTGTGCTCATGTACATCGCCCTTATATAGACCATCTGTATACTCCTTCCACCTTTCTGCTTTCCCTTCTTCCATCTGATCTCTTGATATTCATACAAGTGGTTCTCTTTTCTCCATAGGTCTTTTTAATTTTCCTGTAGGCAATATCTATCTTACCCCTAGTGAGATAAGCCTCTACATCCTTACATTTGTCCTCTAGCCATCCCTGCTTAGCCATTTTGCACTTCCTGTCAATCTCATTTTTGAGACGTTTGTATTCCTTTTTGCCTGCTTCATTTACTGCATTTTTATATTTTCTCCTTTCATCAATTAAATTCAATATTCCTTCTGTTACCCAAGGATTTCTACTAGCCCTCGTCTTTTTACCTACTTCATCTCTGCTGCCTTCACTACTTCATCTCTCAAAGCTACCCATTCTTTTTCTACTGTATTTCTTTCCCCCATTCCTGTCAATTGTTCCCTTATGCTCTCCCTGAAACTCTGTACAACCCCTGGTTTAGTCAGTTTGTCCAAGTCCCATCTCCTTAAATTCCCAACTTTTTGCAGTTTCTTCACTTTTAATCTACAGTTCATGACCAATAGATTGTGGTCAGAGTCCACATCTGCCCCTGAAAATGTCTTACAATTTAAAACCTGATTCCTAAATCTCTGTCTTACCATTATATAATCTATCTGAAACCTGTCAGTATCTCCAGGCTTCTTCCATGTATACAGCCTTCTTTTATGATTCTTGAACCAAGTATTAGCTATGATTAAGTTGTGCTCTGTGCAAAGTTCTACCAGGCAGCTTCCTCTTTCATTTCTTTGCCCCAGTCCATATTCACCTACTACATTTCCTTCTCTCCCTTTTCCTACTACCAAATTCCAGTCACCATGACTATTAAATTTTCATCTCCCTTCACTATCTGAATAATTTCTTTTATTTCATGATACATTTTCTAAATTTTTTCGCCATCTACAGAGCTAGTTGGCATATAAACTTGTACTACTGTAGTAGGTGTGGGCTTCATGTCTATCTTGCCCACAATGATGCATTCACTATGCTGTTTGTAGTAGCTTACCCGCACTCCTATTTTTTTGTTCATTATTAAACCGACTCCTGCATTACCATTTTTTGATTTTGTATTTATAACCCTGTATTCACCTGACCAAAAGTCTTGTTCCTCCTGCCACCGAACTTCACTAATTCCCACTATATCTAATTTTAACCTATCCCTTTCCCTTTATAAATTTTCTAACCTACCTGCTCAATTAAGGGATCTGTCATTCCATGCTCCGATCCATAGAACGCCAGTTTTCTTTCTCATGATAATGATGTCCTGCTGAGTAGTCCCTGCCCGGAGATCCGAGTGGGGGACTATTTTGCCTCCGGAATATTTTACCCAAGAGGAAACCATCATCATTTAACCATACAGTAAAGCTGCATGCCCTCGGGAAAAATTACGGCTGTAGTTTGCCCTTACTTTCAGCCATTCACAGTATCACCACAGCAAGGCCATTTTGGCTTGTGTTAGAAGGCCAGATCAGTCAATCATCCAGACTGTTGCCCCTGCAACTACTAAAAAGGCTGCTGCCCCCCTTTAGGAACCACATGTATTTCTGGCCTCTCAACAGAAACCCCTCCGTTGTGGTTGCACCTATGGTACAGCTATCTGTATCGCTAAGGCACGCAAGCAATTTTGTATTGGGTAGTTATTTTTGTCGGAAATTGTATAAACATGGTGGTAGTTGCATTTATGTTAAAAATAGCATAAATTTTAAATGTATGCCATATGTAGAAAAATTAACCATAGAGAAAGATATTTAGGTAAATGGAATTGAAATCAAAGATGAAAAAATTGCTATAATTTGTCTATACAGAGTGCCAACTGGCAATATTAACATCATGTTAAAGAACCTTGAAAATATCTTACACAAGACTATACAAAAAAATAGAAAACTAATTATATGTGGGGCTTTCAACATTGACTTTGCAAGTGAGTCTAATCAAAAAACTGCTTCACTTAACCTCTAAGCAACTTTCAATTTAAAGGCTAGTATAGAAACGCCAACACACATCACAAAAACCTCAGCCACAATCCTTGATCAAATATTTACAAACATGTCCCTGAAACATACAACACAAACCCACAATACAAACTTTGAGGACCACACAGCCCAAGAAATTAGTGTAAGATTAGGAAAACCGTTTAGTTCAACTGAATGTGTAACTACTACATCTAGGAAGTATAATGACCAGAATATACAACATTTCCTTAAGTATCTGTGTAAAGAAACTTGGGGAGACATCTATAAATGTAAAAGTACGAATGATAAGTTCAACGAATTCCTAAATAGTTTTCGCTATTATTTTGAGCTTTGCTTTCCACTCCATAACAAGACAGTGACAAAAAAGGATCTGAAAACAAAATGGGTCACAACAGGGACACAAATATCTGTGAAGAAAAAGAGACTAATTCATGGAATATCTAGACAGCACACCACATCCCCAGAATTTGATTCCTATTTTAAGAATTACAAAAAGATGTTAACTAAAGTCATAAAAGAAGCAAAAAGAATGCCAAATAGTTCCTTCATGGGAGATTGTAAGGCATGAAACAGGAGAAAATGGAGAGAATACTGTAATATCAAACTGAATGAAAACACTTCTGCAATATCTGATCCCCAGCAGATAGCAAATAATTTTAACTCATATTTCTCTGAGGCTGCTGAGATTCTGGTGAAGCAAAACTTTCAAAATGCTGTCACTGCAGTTCAGATTAAAACTATCCCTAGTAACAAGTCTATCTTCCTATACCCAACAGATGAACAGGAAATGCTAAAAATAATAGGGGAGTTATAATCAAAATTTTCCCCTGGTAGTGACAACATACCAGACCATATCATTAAAAAATGTGCACCCTTAGTAGTTAAGCCCATGGTAGACATATGCAATAGTTCACTTTCTCAGGGAATCTTCCCAGAAAGGCTAAAAATAGATAAAGTGAAGCCATTGTTCAAAAAGGGTGAATAAACAGATATAACAAATTATAGGCCAGTCTCTCTACTATCTGTTTTTTCTAAAATAATTGAAAAAAATCTTTTATAAAAGACTCGTATATTTCATTGAAAAAAATAAGTTTTTCTCAGCTACACAGAATGGTTTCCGGAAATATAAAGTTATTATCGATTTCTTAAATGAATTAGATAAAAAAGAACACATAGCAGCAATATTCCTAGATCTTTAAAAAGCATTTGACATCATTAACCATGGTCTATTGCTTAGAAAGCTAGAAAATGTTGGTTTCAGAGGCCCATCCTATGAATGGGTAAAGTCATATCTACAAAACAGACACCAAATATTTGAAGTCTTGTACAAAGAAGGAAAAAATTTAACTCCCTATCAATCAGAAAAACAGTGTGTTAAATACAGTGTGCCGCAGGGCTCCATACTGGGACCAATCCTGTTCTTGCTGTTTGTAAATGACCTGGAACCATCCAGCCCTATCTATAAATACATTAAATATGCCGATGATACAAATATACTTATCACAGGAAAGACCTCAGAAGAGCTCCAAAATGAAATAAAAATGAGAGCTACTCATGCATCAGAAAGGTTCGCAATGAACAACTAAATAATAAACACACATAAAACAAACACTATGCATCTACACACAGTGCAGAATAAACAGCCTTTAACTGCAACCGTAGAACTGTTAGGCAAAAGACTTGAAATTGTAAATAGCACCAAATTTTTGGGAGTTTGGATCCAAAATGACCTAAGATGGCAGAAACACACACAACACCTATGTAGTAAATTAAATACCATTTGTTATAGTATTTCTGGATGCACATCTATGCAAGCCATAAAAAATGTGTACTATGCCCAAGCAGAATCATACTAGGATATGGTTTAATTTGCTGGGGAAATTCACCACCCAGCAAAAACTGTTTTATTGTACAAAAAAGAATTATAAGAGCCATGGAAGGCTCAGCACCTCGATCTTCATGCAAACCCTCATTTAAAAAACTTCATATTCTTCCATTATCATGCCTATATATCCTAGAAACAATAATGTTTATAAGGAAAATCATAGATGAAAATAGCAAAGATTGCTCCAAAAATCCAAAATTTCCATTCATACAACACAAGGAATAATCAGGATTCACATATGCAGTTTTCACATACAACACTAAAACAAAAAGGACCCTTGCAAGCAGGAAAAAAACTGTATAACAAACTACCTAAAGACATTAAGGCAATAACTGCGATGCATAAATTCAAAACTGCAGTGAGTGACTACTTGCTACAGAATTGCTACTATAGTGTCGATGAATTTTTATCTACAATGTAAATATGTGAAAAATTTAGTTTATACAATTAAGGCCAAAATAAGAAATGTGTACATGTAGATTTATCAGTGTATTATATGTGGTCTATTACATATATGTGTGTGTCTGTATAATCAAGGCCAAAAGTATGAAATGTGTACGTGTAAAATTTATTTGTGTATTTATGAAATGTTATTCCCATATGTTATATTGCTATATACTGAAAACCAAACAACAGCTTTTTCTGTTCATCTACATCTACATCTACATCTACATCTACATCCATACTCCGCAAGCCACCTGACGGTGTGTGGCGGAGGGTACCCTGAGTACCTCTATCGGTTCTCCCTTCTATTCCAGTCTCGTATTATACGTGGAAAGAAGGATTGTAGGTATGCTTCTTTGTGAGCTCTAATCTCTCTGATTTTATCCTCATGGTCTCTTTGCGAGATATACGTAGGAGGGAGCAATATACTGCTTGACTCTTCGGTGAAGGTATGTTCTCGAAACTTTAACAAAAGCCCATACCGAGCTACTGAGCGTCTCTCTTGCAGAGTCTTCCACTGGAGTTTATCTATCATCTCCGTAATGCTTTCGCAATTACTAAATGATCCTGTAACGAAGCGTGCTGCTCTCCGTTGGATCTTCTCTATCTCTTCTATCAACCCTACCTGGTGCGGATCCCACGCTGCTGAGCAGTATTCAAGCATTGGGCGAACAAGCGTACTGTAACCTACTTCCTTTGTTTTCGGATTGCATTTCCTTAGGATTCTTCCAATGAATCTCAGTCTGGGATCTGCTTTACCGACGATCAACTTTATATGATCATTCCATTTTAAATCACTCCTAATGCGTACTCCCAGATAATTTATGGAATTAACTGCTTCCACTTGCTGACCTGCTATTTTGTAGCTAAATGATAAGGGACCTATCTTTCTATGTATTCGCATCACATTACACTTGTCTACATTGAGATTCAATTGCCATTCCGTGCACCATGCGTCAATTCGCTGCAGATCCTCCTGCATTTCAGTACAATTTTCCATTGTTGCAACCTCTCGATACACCACAGCATCATCTGCAAAAAGCCTCAGTGAACTTCCGATGTCATCCACCAGGTCATTTATGTATATTGTGAACAGCAACGGTCCTATGACACTTCCCTGCGACACACCTGAAATCACTCTTACTTCGGAAGACTTCTCTCCATTGAGAATGACATGCTGCGCTCTGTTATCTAGGAACTCCTCAATCCAATCACACAATTGATCTGATAGTCCGTATGCTCTTACTTTGTTCATTAAACGACTGTGGGGAACTGTGTCAAACGCCTTGCGGAAGTCAAGAAACACGGCATCTACCTGTGAACCCGTGTCTAAGGCCCTCTGAGTCTCGTGGACGAATAGTGCGAGCTGGGTTTCACACGACCGTCTTTTTCGAAACCCATGCTGATTCCTACAGAGTAGATTTCTAGTCTCCAGAAAAGACATTATACTCGAACATAATACGTGTTCCAAAATTCTACAACTGATCGACGTTAGAGATATAGGTCTATAGTTCTCCACATCTGTTCGACGTCCCTTCTTGAAAACGGGGATGACCTGTGCCCTTTTCTAATCCTTTGGAATGCTTCGCTCTTCTAGAGACCTACGGTACACCGCTACAAGAAGGGGGGCAAGTTCCTTCGCGTACTCTGTGTAAAATCGAACTGGTATTCCATCAGGACCAGCGGCCTTTCCTCTTTTGAGCGATTTTAATTGTTTCTCTATCCCTTTGTCGTCTACTTCGATATCTACCATTTTGTCAACTGTGCGACAATCTAGAGAAGGAAGCACAGTGCAGTCTTCCTCTGTGAAACAGCTTTGGAAGAAGACATTTAGTAATTCGGCCTTTAGTCTGTCATCCTCTGTTTCAGTACCATTTTGGTCACAGAGTGTCTGGACATTTTGTTTTGATCCACCTACCGCTTTGACATAGGACCAAAATTTCTTAGGATTTTCTGCCAAGTCAGTACATAGAACTTTACTTTCGAATTCATTGAAAGCCTCTCGCATAGCCCTCCTCACACTGCATTTCGCTTCGCGTAATTTTTGTTTATGTGCAAGGCTTTGGCTATGTTTATGTTTGCTGTGAAGTTCCCTTTGCTTCCGCAGCAGTTTTCTAACTCGTTTGTTGTACCACGGTGGCTCTTTCCCATCTTTTATGATCTTGCTTGGCACATACTCATCTAACGCATATTGTACGATTGTTTTGAACTTTGTCCACTGATCCTCAACACTATCTGCACTTGAGACAAAACTTTTGTGTTGAGCCGTCAGGTACTCTGTAATCTGCTTTTTGTCACTTTTGCTAAACAGAAAAATCTTCCTACCTTTTTTAATATTTCTATTTACGGCTGAAATCATCGATGCAGTAACCGCTTTATGATCGCTGATACCCTGTTCTGCATTAACTGATTCAAATAGTTTGGGTCTGTTTGTCACCAGAAGGTCTAATATGTTATCGCCACGACTCAGTTTTCTGTTTAACTGCTCAAGGTAGTTTTCAGATAAAGCACTTAAAAATATTTCACTGGATTCTTTGTCCCTGCCACCCGTTATGAATGTTTGAGTCTCCCAGTCTATATCCGGCAAATTAAAATCTCCACCCAGAACTATAACATGGTGGGGAAATCTACTCGAAATATTTACACTTTATTGCAAATTATTTGACTTGTCCTATATCATTATGTACCCCTGTGCAGGACCAATAAATATACAATACAATACAATGTTTTGGCTATTGGACTTTGTTTTGGTTATGGTACTGAACCAGATTCAATAATATAATCCATGATCATTAAAAAGTGTAAGTTACTGAGGATAAAAATGCTCATTCTACATAAACAGCTGGTATACTCTTTTCTTGCTAAGCCAGGGTCATAAAAGATCCTACAAAAAATTCTCTGCTACTGACAACAGGCTGGGCCACAATCACCATTACTTTCACTCCCTTCAACTCCTCCCACTCTTCCACATACTTGGTTTAACTGACTTACTATGAAGTAAAGCTTTCTACAGTCATACCACTACTTCACATCAACCAGAGATTTGAACACAATGAAGAGGCCAACAACATTGAAAAGTGTGTGGCTATTTTATGGAATGAGACTAGTCCATATATACATGAATAAGATAAAAAAATTAAAGATAACTAGTAAGTAGATATTCCCAACCATGTGTTACTGTGACTCAATCTGGTTAAACAGAAAAGAAATATAGCAGAAAGCACACATTTCTAACATTTATGGATTTCTATGTCCACCTTCTCCTCCCTCTGTGTCTCCATTTCCTCCTCTCTGAACATTCATTAGAGCAGTATGTGAAAATTTAAACTAAATTGGTCAATAATTTTAGGATTTTTGGTAATGACTTTCCCCTTTGTGTTCTAACCAAAAGAACACACAGACAGTGACAGATACAACACTTTATTGTATCTAGAAATAACTTGTTACAAGAAGACACTTGCCATTAAGTGGCTACACTACTGGTAAAATAATTCTTAGTATGTCAACATGTAACTGAGGACAAGGCTGGCCAGGCCCATCCCTGTAAGCTGTTGTCTGACCAGTAGAGTACACAGATGAGAGGCTGCGCACGCATCTGTGATTGGCGGCCTCTGACAGTTTTAGCATCCGCCGACTTCTGAGGCACAAGTGTGCATCCAGATCTCAGATGTGGAATCTGTGTGGGTCACTACACCCCTCCCTTTTGGGGACAGAGTGTCACTGACTTCCCAGGCATGGTGTGGATGGCCACGATATGGATGCTGCCTCCATATCCATGATGGCCCCAGAGGTGAAAGGGGAGTGCAGCTCCTGGTTCCTGGATACCTTAGAATACATGTGAAAGTGGCTGATGCAAAGAGCACCATGAAGAAACTCATCTATTGGTTGGCGGGAGGAGATATCCAAATAAAAACAAAGGATCTCCTCTCAATCAAACTCGAAGTCTGGGCCAACGAGCAGCCTGAGTAAGGCGTATGTGTTGGCATGGTGTCCAGTGGGGGTGAAACTTAAAGTTATAGTTGTTTTTCGAGAGAAACAAGGCCCACCACTGCAACCTGTGGGCTGCTTTATCGTGGAGCTGGGTGGACAGACTGATTAACAAAATTAATGGCTTGTGGTCCATAATCAGTCGGAATCTTGTGCCTTACAAGAAAATATGAAATTTGGTGACCATATTTGCAATGGCCAGAGTCCCCTTCTCGACCTGACAGTACTGCACCTGTGCTGGACTGAGAGTTATGGGTGCAAACACCATTGGCTTCTCCAAGCAGTTTGCATTCCGATGGGTGAGGACTGTTCCCACACCATATTGTGAAGCATCTGTAGCCAAAACCAATGGTTTGTTGGGATTGAAAATAGCTAGAGACAGTGCTGACCCGAGGTGTTCCTGCAGTGTGGTTAAGTCCTGGCCACATGCCAGATATTACACAAAGGAAACACCCCTGCACAGAGGAGGTGGTAGAAAGGGCATGCAATGGTGGACGCCCCACGAATGAAACAGTGATAACAGTCAATTTTACCAGGAAAGCTTGCAGCTCTTGCAATCACAAGGGACACAGCAAATCTGTAATGGCCCCGACAAAGCTCTACACGTGTCAGACGGCCTGCCATGAAATGGCGTGGCCCAGGTACTTGATAAATGGTTGGAAAAATTTGAACTTCTGCAGATTGCAACAGAGACACATGGCCCAGAGGTTTCAGAAAAGGGCGTAGAGTTTGTGCAGGTGCTCACTTGTAGTGCATCCAGTAATGACAATGTCATCCAGGGAGAAGAAACAGTTCAGAATAGTGGATGTGGCATGTTCCAGTTAGCACTGAAAAATAGTTGCAGTCTTGCCACCCCAAACATCAACTGCTGGTATTGATACAGGCCAAAAGGCATATTGAAAACCGTGATACACTTGGAATCCTCATCCAAAGATCGAGTTTGGAGAAGAACTGATGTCCTTCAATGCGTGTAAATAGTTTGTCCAAACATTGCAATGGGTATGTGTCTACTACAGACTGTGAATTCACAATTACTAATAATTGCAGTAACATCGCAGTTTACCAAAGGATTTCTTCATGATGAGGAGGGGTATGACCCATTCACTAGAGGAAATGGGAACCACAATCATGAGAGAAGCAAGCTGCTTCAGTTCCACCTTGACTTGGAAGTGTAGGATTTTAGGAATCTGCCTAGTATGAAAAAATATAGGATAGGCCAGCTGCTTCAATATTATATTGGCTTGAAAATCTGTGGGGCGCCCTAGTCCTTTCACAAATATATCCTGAAATTCTGAGCACACATTGATTCCAGTGACTGATAGTGGACTTTGGCAGATATCAACTGTATGGAGTCTGTGATTGAAAAGCTAAAGGCCTGAGAGGCATCAAACCTGAAAAGGTTCGCTGAACTTGCACTATGGTTGACAGTAATGGTAACAGGCTGAGTCACTGATTCATAGGTAATTTCAGCTGTGACTTGACCAAGCAAGGGGATTTGTTGTTTACTGCATCCCTGGAAGCACCTGTTTATAGGGTACAGTGACACGTCTGATATGTTTGGGCATTAAGAAGGGCAATGTTGCTCTGGTGTCTATCTGGAGGTGAAGGTGTCATGAGAGAACAAAAACCTCAATAAACAGCTTGTTGTAATCCGGATCAGAAACTGCTACTGATGACAACACTTCCTGGACATCCATATCCATGTTCTCTAATGGTGTGTTCTGTGGAGTGGAGTAGCAGACTACCACAATGCGGCCTTTTTTCCAACACTTACTGCAGATGACCCAATGCTGGGGACACTCCAGTCTCTTATGTTAAGAGTAACAAGACACACATGGGCTCAACAGGGAGGAGCAGCTGGAACATTAGTTATGCTGCACTGTGCAGAAGCCACTGTATCAGCCGGCTTGCAGCCCTGCTATGTTGCCCTCCTTGGACACAGCCGGGCCACCCTGTACCACTGCAACATCACACCACATTTTTCACTGCCGACCTCATACGACTGGACAATTGACAAAACCTCTTCGGGGGAGGGGTTCTCTAATTGGAGGACCTGTTGTCAAAGTTACCTATCTGTGGCAAAGAAGATGATGACATTGTAAACTGTGATGTATGCATAAGATTCTTTTGATTTGGCTGTGACAAGATACCAATTGTGACAGATCATGGAGTTTCGTGGCCCAGGCACAATAAGACTATTAGGGATGCTTCTTACATTAGTAGTATTCAACCCTAGCTGTCGCGACATGTGTGCTGTGGCAATAATAGGAAGACAAAAATAAACATAAATTGTCAAACAATAATGGGGAAGGTTCCTGCAATGGGATCAACTGCTGCAACACCTTATACAAGACAGGAGAAATCTTTGAAAAAAACAGTGCATCACATAACATCCATCTCTGCAACATGGAAGGTATGGAAATGGAACTGGAGGCAGTGTTCATATGCTTCTGATCTTTCACTACCTCGTTAAATGGAGCAGCTCCCAGGAGGTTTAGAGAGCAATGCCGGCAAAACCTGCTGCATGACTGTGATGAGATTCTTCTGTTGTTGCACCAACATTTGAAGCAGAGACTCTATGTAACAACAAGATGTGAAAAGCAATCACATGAGGAAAAACAGATCAAAATACAATCCTACTCATCACCAATGTTTTCTAACCACATGAACAGTGGTGGACACAACACTTTATTACGTTTAGACATAACTTGCTAATAGAACAGACTTACCATAGAGTGACTAGTAGTCTGGTAATACTAGTCAGAATATCAACAAGTAACAGAGGGGGGAGTGGCTGGGTGGGCCTGACCCTGTAGGCTATTGACCAGCCAGTAGACTGCAAAGAGGAGAGACTCCGTGTGCATCACTGAATGGCAGCCTCTGGTTCTAGCTACTGCCAACTTCCGTGGTGCTCCTTGATCTCAGTTGTGAAATCTATGTATGTCACTACAGCTTGCATTAACTGGAATAGTGTCCATTCTTTCTGTGTGATCAGTATTTGACCTCAATACTGGTATTACTTTAGATTGTGCTCATTGTACCAATGAGACATAACTGTTACTAAGGGTCTTTTATTACTCAGAATTTTGACTTCTATTCCATATTTAATATATCATAATGCTCAAAATGTTCTTTTAAAATTTTATTTTTCTCCATTGTTTCTCACGTTTCCTCTTTCCACCTGTATGCTTTGCTAACTTCTAAAAAGTATCTCCCTTCACGATTTTTATCTTATCTGGAACCTCCATATACTTCATCCATTTACTTCCTATGAATTTTGGAATGGTCATGTATTTCACATGTCTAGTGAAATTGGTTTTTATTACTTGTAACACATACCATGCGGAGGTATATGCACTGTCATATGAGTGTAACAATGGCACCTTACTCGAAAAGACAGTTCCTTGTATTGTTGCCAACAGCAACTTTTTACTGGTAAATGCTTCAAATGGTGTATGATATGTTGATACAGATTATTTCATACAGCTTAAGGTAGTAAAGGTATGCAACATATGCAAACATTCACATCTACATATCAATACAAGAGAGATATTTGTATGTGCAAAGTGAGTCAAATTGAGTTTTGTCAGAATATCAATGTAGCAAATCCATTTCAATTTCTTATCTATACAACCACAAAATAATTACTGAAGCTTCATTGTGTGTGTTTTCTCAGATTAATAGTTTTATTTGTTTATAACTGCAAATGTTTGCTTTTGAAAGCAATTCATAAAATATTTATTGCAAATATATTTTATCAACCTGTGGAGCTCAAGAGTGATGTCATCAAGTCAAGGTCTTGACCAGTTACTGATATCACTAGTAAACATTACAGTAATTCAAATAAATTATTATTATGATTATTGCTTTCATATGTAAATTACAAAGGAGAGCTGCATCTAAAAGCTAAATGGCATTATAGCCACCAAACATTATTTGAAGCCCCAATCTGCATTATCTGGCATCAAATTTGCACCAAAGTTCCTGTATACAAAGACTTTCCAGCACTTTGTACAAAATCTTTCTTAGTGCCCAGAGGAATAAAATACTAAAACAGTTTCTACTGGTGGCTTCCACATTCAAAGAACTACAGGTTAATTAGTTTTTCCATATACAATCATCCTCCTTACCTTTTAATAGTTCCACAGAAGCAAGGTAGGAACTTTAATGCCAAATTCGTGTTCATTAAATATCATTACTTTTGCATTCAGTCAAATGTAATGTACAATATAGACATTTAGTAGCAAAAATCCCTCAAGTTCTCATATGGATTTAGAAGAATTTTGTTGAAATGGATAAACTAGAATGCCCCACTGACATAAATATTTTTTTGTTGGTAATGGTTTTCACAACCAAAAATCCATCAAGTGTTAGTAGGTTTACAGGGCATCTGCTCCTTCATTTTCAACAATTAAGAAGATAAAGGAAAGCACCTGGCTGTGTACTCCTTTTGAAGATGATACATGTGATGGACATTGAAAGATACAAATTCCAGATGAAAACAGAAACAGAGCACAATTGTTATTAGACAACTGGTGAATGAAGGTGTATGAAATACCGTAGCTGACATCACAGGTACGTCAAATCAAACAGTACAGTACATTTTAGGTGAAGAATAAACTGTGAGAAAGCTATGTGCAAGAAGAGTGTCAAATTTGCTTTGCAAATATTGATCTGAAAGAAAACATTATCAGCAGTGCTGTAATCACTATAAAAAGTATCTAATGGACTAATACACATGCAAAACACAGCTTTTTAACACACGATATTCTGCAAAGCACAGACGCAGGGCAATAGACAACCCTTACATTAGTACATTTTGGAAAAGTCTGTGATATAGCACCAAAGTGTATACTCTTGTAATGTCTGGAATGGCTGAGTGGAGCACGGTAGGGTCACACCTATTCTCTATGCACTTAGATAATTTCTCCAAAATGGTGGGTAACAATTGTTTGCTGATGACTCTGTTCTGAATAGGAGTGTGTCATCACTGAGTGACTTCAGGGGAAATTCAGGATGACTTGGACAGAATTTACATTTGATGTGATGATGTGCTGCTTGATTCAAGTAATGTCAATTAAATATCTAGATATAACGGTGCAAAACTGCATGAAATGACATGAGCACAGGAAGTCAGTTGTGGGAAAGGTGCATGCCTTAATATAGTTTATCGGGAGAGCACTGCAAAAGTGTAGTACACCTATAAAGAAGATTGCATTCTGAACACTTGGACAATAGTTCATAAGAACTGCCCACATGTTTGCAATTCTGATCAGGTGAGATTGAAGAAAGAGAATGAGACAATCACAGGCATACTGCTAGATTTGTTACCAACCGGTTTGATCAGTAGAAAATTGTTACAGAAATGGTCTGGGAGCTTAGACGGGAATCACTGAAGGGAAAATGATGACCTGTTCACAAAATGCTATTAAGGAAGTTTAGAGAAATAACATTTGTGTCAGACTAGTATGATCCTACTGCTTCCAATGTTCATCTTTCATACGGGCAAAACAAATAAGATCAGAGCTCATGCAGAAATGCAGGGACACACAGACAGTAGTTTTCTTCTAGCTCCATTTGCGAGTGGAACATACCATTAATAGAAAATACCATCTGCCATGTTCTATACAGTGGCCTGTGGAGTAATTACATTTATGTTCTAAATTAAAGCAACAAACCAGTATTTCATTGTGTTGTGTCTAATTCATGATATAACCATACAAAATGTGAACAGATGTCTGTACAATTGTGTTCTTCACAGAATATGGCAACCGGTTAACAGACAACCATGTCAATGACGTCAGGGCACTTGTATTTGTAGGTAATCTGTCGACACAGGGCTGAATATGACCAACTTCCTCCATGACAGCAAAATTTATGATACAGCTGTTTGGATGACTGTGCCTAACCAGTTGTCTTATTGCTACAGTTAACACATGCATTGGTGTGACTACCACCCAGGTGTCCACTGGGATGAATGTCCATGGCAAAACTGTGGGCAAGGGCAGAGTGGACCAATCTGTGGAACAACAATGCAGCTCAATATAACATGCTTGAGTTCAATGGATGCTTCACAACCTGGGCCGTCTGGATCCTCTCCTCCACCATCAGATATTCATAAATGTGCAGATGGGAGTTACCATTACAAAGTATTCTCTAATCCCAAAATCACCCTGGCCTCAACTAACATAAACTACTGTCCCCACACCTTCCAGCCAGCCGTTCATTTACCCGTTTTGCTGTCGTCTCTTCCAAATTCAAATCTCCTCACACTCATTGTGCGCTGCACTCTGCCAGTGCACTCGCTCGTCCCTTCCTCTCCCTGCTCCTTTACTTTCCACTCACCTAAGCTCTTCCCACTATCCCCTTCCCCACAGCCCCCCCCCCCCCCCCCAACACTCCACCTGGCAACCTTGTCCTGCCATCTCTAGTCCCTGAGCACTCCACCAAGCAGTGTCGATTCCTCTCTCCCACCCTTACTGTACCACTTCCCTGCCCCAGTCCCAATTGTTGCTCCCATTCAACAGCAATGATGGACATACACTGCATTAAACACACTGTGTAAAATTCCTCAGAATTTAATTGTTATATGGACATAACACACTGAGGTGACAAAAGTCATGGGATAGTGATATGCACACAGGCAGTAGTATTGCATACACAGGGTATAAAAGAGAAGTTCATTGACAGAGCTGTCATTTGTGCTCAGGTGATTCATGTGAAAAGGTTTATGACAGAATTATGGCTGCACGATGGGAATTGATTGACTTCGAACTTGAAATGGTAGATGGAGATAGACAAGTGGAACATTCCTTTTGAAATTCATTTGAGAGCTTTATAATCTTAGACCGACGGTGTCGAGAGTGTGCCAAGAATACCAAATTTCAGGCATTCCCTCTCACCACAGACAACATAGTAGCCAATGGCCTTTACTTAATGATCGAGAGCAGTAGCATTTGCGAAAGAGTTGTCAGTGCTAGCAGACATGCAACACTGTGTGCAATAACTGCAGAAATCAATGTGGGACTTACAACAAACGTATCTGTTGGGACAGTGTAATGAAATTTGGCATTAATGGGCTATGATAGCAGATGACTGACACAATTGCCTTTGCTAACAGCACAATATTGCCTGCAGTGCCTCTTGTGAACTTGTGACCATAGATGGCTGGAAAACAGTGGCCTGGTCAGATGAGTTCAGATTTCAGTTGGTAAGAGCCGTCAGATGCATTCTTCATTTAATTGATCTAAAGACAAAGTGTGCTGGATTATTTTCTATAGTTCCAGTCCCTTATCTTGCAGAGTTTTATCTTCTTGGGGAATTGCAATTAAACTAATGAAAGTATTTATTGAGCAGAAGAGAGCAGTAAAAATATGGTATAAGGAAACAGTGACAGATATGTTGAGTAGGGCAGACGTTCCAACAATGTATTTTAAATCCTTTAATTTTCCATTGCCAAAGTCACTTTCATAGTGTCTTTGGCAATCCAGGTGTTGTCTCACTTATTGTTTCATCCAATAGGTCCTGAAAACTTATGCAGCAGTGACCAGTTATTTTTACCTGTTTTGAAGGTAGCCATATGAAAAACTATTATGGCAGTATTTATCAAAAGTATGAGACTTCCTGTTTTGTGTTGTGATTTTCATTTAAGCTTACAGTTTTGATCCCTGTTTGATATGTGGCATGAAGCAATAAACAAAAATGTTGCAAGGTTGTGGTTATTTTGCCATAAGATGGCCTAAACATGTGATAGTAAATTAGACACATTGTAAAGAACACAGAGCCTAAACTACTGCAACATGTTTAATGGTAGACAAAAATGTTCTTAATTTTCTTTCAACATAACTGATTTGCACATACATTCTGACAACTGCTTAATGTGCTCAGCACAGGTTATTACCATGTCTGGCTGCAATACAGTCCTGACAATGATGGAGCATTATGTGAGTGATGTAATCAATCTCATATTGAGGTAATAATGCCCATTCTAACCTGAACTCGGGAGAGTGAGCAGACCACACCATGCACACAGTATATTCCATTCCCAAAAAATATCAACCACGCCCTTGCTGTATGTGGTCAAGCATTATTGTCCAACAATACAAAGTGTGGGCCCATGTACCATGCAATGACGGCACATGAGGTCCCAAGATCACATTGCAATACCTGACAGCAGTTGAACCTTGCTGATTCACCTGTACAATTTCATGAAGAAGTGTTTGAGTGGTCAACATAATCCCAACCCACACAATTAGAAATCCTCATCGATATCAGTGTATTTCTGCAATGTTTGGATTCTGAAATGGGACATAGAAAATTGTAAAGTTAGCTAATGCTTTGAAAATTTAATTCAATTAGTCATTTGTTGGCACAAAAACTGCCTTTTCCTTCAGGTCACAACAATGTTTTTGCTATTGGACTTTTTTTGGTTATGGTACTGAATCAGATTCAATAATATAATGCATGCTCATTAAAAAGCAGAAGTTACTGATGATAAAAATGTACATTCTACATAAACAGCTGGCACACTCTGTTCTTGCTTTGCCAAGGTCATAAAAGCCCATACAAAAAATTCCCTGCTACTGACAACAGGCTGGGCCACAAACACCATTACTTTCACTCCCTTCGACCCCACCTGCTCTTCCGCACATTTGGTCTAAGCAGATTAAACTGACTTATAATGAAGTAAAGCTCACTACAGTCATACCACTACTTCACATCAACCACAGATCTGAAGACAATGAAGTGGCAAACAACACTGAAAAGTGTGTGTCTACTTTATGAAACGAGACGAGTCCACATATACATGAATAAGATAAAAAATTAAAGTGTATTAGTACCACATGTGGTTCAGTCTGGTTAAACAGAAAAGAAATATAACAGAAAGCAAACGTTTCTAGCATGTATGGGAATTGGATATATGTCCTAATTCCCCCCCCCCCCCCCCCTCCCCTCCTCCCACCACAGAGAGTGTGGTATGCGTCTTGTTTGTACCATACCGCACCGTCTGTGACTGTATACACAATGATATTGTGGATGTATGACTACCCGCCAAATACTACCCTGGACATTCATCCTGGAGGACAGCTGGGTGGTAGTCTCACCAATGCATGAGTTAACTATAGCAAAAAGACAACTGGTTAGGCACCGTCATCCAAACAGCTGTACCATAAATTTGGTTGTAATGGAACAATTTGGTCATATTCAGCCCTGTGTCAACAGCTTGCCTACAAATACAATGGAACTGCAGACTCTACTTGACATAGTCTTTTAGACGAGGTCAAAGACACTAGATATTGAGCATCTGTACAGGCAATTAGTCATGACAAATAACTGGATTGTATATGATTACAGGTCAGACTGACCCCACTAGATTCCCGTAGCTTTTACTAACAGTCAAATTGCACCCCAACAGAGCCAAATGATTAAAATTGGCCAGATAAATGTTATGCCTACTTTGATAGCAATACAACAACTCAGGAAAGTGTGAGAGGAGTTGGACCAGCACATAGTATGTACACAGGAGCCATATTCCAGAAATGTGGCATTACCCCACAAGCCAGTTACAGCATAGATCATAACATCAGCTGCAATTGTGGTGTCATATAAATACATAAAAGCGACAGTTGTAGAACAGCTCTGTGGCAAATGGATGATGACATCATAAATAATGACTGCCTTAGGAAAATATTACATATATCTAATAAATATTTTAATACACTCATGAGGTACAACCACATATAGAAAACTTAAAAACAGTGGCAGTCGACACGACAGATATATTTTTGTAATGGATGCAATCGAAATCAACATTTTGGCATAGCAGAGTAACAGATGAAAGAGGACTCTGTCTTCAGGATCCTGTACAATAACTTGGCCTTCATGTCATGAATGTGCCACTCAACTCACCTACTTTCCAAAATCGCAATAAATATAGCTATCACCCTCACACACTCAGAAGTCAGTGACCAAAATTGCCAATGTCTGTCTGTGGTGGACTTACAAGTGACCACAATCTCATTTACTTCACAATTACAAATACAGATAATCACTTAGAAGCCAACATCCAGCCGAGTGACTACACAATCTGCACAAGGCGAATTAGAAACGTTAAAAGGCAGAATTCAAGGTACAATCACCGCAACGAAGCTGATTTGATGTAGGCACCAAAGCAGACGAATTGGTGTGATCGTTTCAGATAGCACAAGAAAAGACAATACTAACATTTGTTAGGAAGTCAAAAGGGTTTCAAATTCCCTGGGGTCCCACCCTAGATGCAGAGCAAAGAAGGCAAGGAGACACTACCAAAGATACTTAGAGGAATGTTGAAGAAGGCTGAGTTTCTCTCGAATGATCAAACAACAATATAAAGAACAACTACAGCAAATGGAGTTGATAAACTGGAGGCATATAGTCTGTCTCTAAACTCAAGAGTGAGCAGCCAATTCAGTGGGGGAAGTGACTTTCCCCGGAAGAACCCTGCCATTGGCCTAAAGGGAACCCAAAATTAGTTGCTTATTAACTGTTCAGCAGAGTAGATTGGCATGCAGTGATATATGTTGATTGTTTTCATGGGATCTCAGCTGTCAGGGTCAGTCAGATAACTTTCTATACATACTGATATACTTTGGTATTCAGAAATGATGGATAATTGCCCTGAATTGCAAGGAAATGTGCAGAATACAAAGAAGAGGAGATATTTGCAGAGTAACGAGAGTTCAATCATCTGTTATGTTATTACAGAGTAAGTTAAAGAGGTGACACAAAATGCACTGTTGGCTAATATTACCAGTCCCAATCAAAGGGGTGCAATTTATGCAAACACCAACCTCACCACAATAGGATGCATATGAAAGGTACATGAGAATAAACCACATGGTTTACTGGAATTGCCACAAAGGAAAACTAATAATTTTGGGATGAAACCCATAATTACAGACAGTTTCACAGAATCAGTCATTCGTCAAACAAGGGAGGACTTTTACATAAATCAACAAATAGTGCCAACATTATGAAAATTACTTACAGCCACACACAAAAGAAAGAAAACAATTTGTACACATACTTGTCCCAACTGTTACATGTTTTGAAACTATAACTCAATATGACTGAAGTGCATACTGCCTCCACGCAGGGAAATTTGAAAGAGAGTACTGGGCTAAGGATGGGATTATTGAAGACATACTACACATCATAGTTACTAATTTATAAAGTGACAATTTATTTATTTATTTTATCCATCTTTCAGCATTAACATGCAATTGATGTCATCAGAAGAGTTACAGCTATTTGTACATTATGTTTTACATACTAAAATATTACATAGTAAAAAATATAGCAATGTTGTAAACTATCAGCTTACAACAGCCTCTACACCTAGATCCATACATAACAGTAAGCCATAATTTATCAGCATTAACATGCAATCAATGTTGTCAGAAGTATTATAGCTATTTGTACATTGTGTTTCATATAACAAAAATATTACATGGAAAAAAATGACAGTGTTGTACCCTATTAGCTTATAGCTAGCTGCCTCTACATCCATAACTATACATAACAGTAAGCCTTAGTTTATCAATAAATTAGATCATCTTTACAACTATTCTGAAATTCTTCTACACAGTAGAAAGTATTTTTCTTCATCCACACTTTGGTTTTAGTTTTAAAAATATTCATTGAAACCAATTGAGCCTTACGGGTAAAGTGTTGAATAATTTTATGCCTATGTATTCATAGCTAGATTGGGTTTCTTAAGCCTGGTTGTGGGTATATCAATCATATTTGTTTGTCGAGTATTGTGTTGAAAAAATGATGACAATGATAATGGTAGTGACACTGTTGATGATGACCTCTAAAATAACACATATGTAAATAGGCAATGAATAATTTCTTATAAAATATGTTGTGTTTGTTTTCAAATCTGACTATGTGCATACACAGAAGTAGTAGAAGTATGTAGCAGTATATATGGTATATGGTAGTAAAAGCATTATGCAATTTTCCAAGATAAATGCTTTCAAATGTGGTTCAAAGCAATAAATATCTTTATCACTAATTGTACAAAATCAGCAATAAAGAACTTCATCACAAAATTAATTAATTTCCTGCATGTGATTCAATCGTCACTCAATTTCTATCTTGGTTACTATTCACCTTATTCCAAGACATTTGCTTAAAACATGTATGCAGTAACTATCTTAACACTGCTGAAATTTCCTTTGAGACATGTACACTGATTCTGAATTTCTACGTAAAAAGCTTGAGATACGAGATGTGTTCACATATCAATTTTTATTTTTTGGTGAGAATTTTATTTGTTAATCTACAGCAATGTTGTCTTCTTCAAAATACTCCCCATTACATACTGTAAACACATGCCAGTTCTTTCTCCAATTTCCAAAACACTTTTGGAACTATTTCTTTGGGATAGTTTATAGTTCTCCTAATTGCATTTTTAATCTCATCTATGACTGTAAAATCGATTCCCTTTAAGGCCTGGTTTGAAATGTTTGTATCATTTGTAAGCCCTTGTTTTACTCATAATAGACTCACCAACCACAATATTTAAAATTTCTAAGAATTTTATATGCTTTCAAATATATGCTTTTCATAACAAAATTTAATACAGATTCTCTAATCTATTTGTAAACAAAACAAATAATCATTGATATTTGTAAACAAAACAAATAATCATTGATGCTACCAAAACAATGTAACCTTTTCGACAGTTGACAATAGACTAAATACCCAGAATGTATAACCTTATACAGATGATTTCAGATATGTTTACAAAGACAGTGACAAAGAATGTAATGCGAATCAGACTAATATAACATTGAAATTATAATTTCTCATTACTTTTTAAACACTTTTCATGTTGCAAGAATTGTTATATTTCACAGCAGCCCTTCAAAGAAAACTTCTACTTTTCAGTAGAACCTCAAAGAAAGAACAAGCCTTAAATTCTACAGAATGACTGCACTTTGTAGTCTTCATTTTACGAATAGCATTAGAGGAAGATACATTCACATGAATAGGCATTCGGTCCCATGTTTGTAGTAGAATCTTGACTTCTGTTCCAATGTTTTACTCTATAATGTTGTGTTTTGAAAGAAGCTATTGTCTTTCATGTTCCTTATGCTCATAACGCATTTATCTAAAAATAAATGCTGCTGGGATGTATCTTTACCTTCTGTCGCCACAGATTTAAGTTGCACGCCGCTGCAGGTCCAGGACTACAATGTGAAACAGCCTGTGAAAGTGCCTTGTGGCATAGCTCAGTAGGCAGAATGGGCTCTCGCTTGCTCCCAAGTTTACTGACAGGCTGTACCTTAAAGACCAAATGGCGATGATGTTTGGAGATTTTCATACAACCTCGCAACAAACAAAGTTTGATCAGCCACTGTTTTCTCAACCATGAGACGATCTGACAGCTTAATGACGACAAACTGGGAGACATCAGTGCAGTAGCTACTCACAAGGGAAACTTCCTATCACACATCCATCAGATTTACTGCTAAGATGGCCCATTGAATAGCCCATCAAAAACTGAACATTAGACAGGAAGAAAGTGTACTTAACTTTTTAAAAAAGGCAAAAGTGCAATAGTAAGCGAACCTACAGCAGTGGTGTCATGCTCAGGGGTGGTCATGGTGAGCCGTGTTCAAAATTCCATCATGCCACTGATTTTTATTTTCTTTTTTTCACAACAAAATGAACTGTCTATCCGGCCGTCAAAATGTCTGTCCTCTTTATTTAGTTTTGGCAGTTGTGGTACTGTACATTGTGTATGGAATATGAGTCACTTGGTAAGAATGTGCTACCGATGCAGGTAAATGTGATGGATAGTGAAAGCAGGCGAGATATCACATAGATGTCTCACAGAAATGAAAACAACAAATAAATGAGTGTGAACTATGTTACAAGGGAATTCAAGAGTTAAAACTTCCAAAACAGCATGCAATTTTATTTTTTTTTAAAAAAAAGAAAACCTTAGGACATATATTTTCACAGAGCACAGATAAACTGCATGGCTTTGAAACTGTTGCATTGATTTGTTACTGCTTATGTGACAAACTACTATGTTTCCAGCATTTCCTTGGGAGTGATCACATTCACAATTATTCAAACACCTAAATCAAGCAAGGAGGCATGTCTCACTTACTTACCAGGAGTACAATCATGTGTGTCGGTAAGATATTCCTATCATATGACAAATGTAATGGCACTAATGCCATGTATGACACATCAGATGTGTTTTCTGGTGGAGGATTCGGCTGACTTGTCATCATGATACAATGATGAATGACACAGAGTACCATCAGCAGCTTTGTTCTGAATTACTAGAACAGCATGTGAATAATACTATTGCGTTTACATTTGCTCAGGTGGAAGAGAGAGTGGCAGTAATGAAGTTAAAGAAAAAGGAAGCACCAGGATCTGATAGAATAGTGGCAGAAGTTCTGCATCAGCTAGTGGACCACATTGTGCCATATATAACAGCATTATTTAACAAATGTGTTTTGCAGGGTCGGTTGCCCAGAATTTGGAAACTTTCGAATATCATTATACTGACAAAAGAGGGGAGGCAAAGACCCAAGATAACTGAAATTTTACATGGTGATTTGTTTGGTAAATGCTCTACCCAAAGTAAGGCAAAGCTTCAGTGCCACTACCTAAGGGACCAAGGGCAGACAGTAGACATGAGTCACCTGCAGTATGGTTTCACGAAAGGGAAATCCACTGAGGATGCGATAAATCATGCAATGAATATTGTGAACATTTCAGAGGACCAGTACGTTATTGGCTAAAGACTGATACAGCTGGGGCATTTGATAATTTTTGGTGGCCTGCCAGCCCTGTTGAAAAGACTAAAACAGATGGACTGACCCAGATGTCGCTATAACTGTGTATGAGATTAATGCGCAGACATGCAGGTGCAATCAGAATGTCCTGGAAAGAAAATTATGAAAGACAGCACAAAGGCCTGGCCACAGGGCTTTGTATGTGGTTCAGAGTTCTGGGATGTTGGCATAAAGCCATTTCTGAGTGAGCTTCAGAGTGTAATAAATACTATATGCTGCTTCTTTTATGCTGATGATCTATTAATGATAATATCTGCTAACACAAGGGCTAAATTTGAGGAAAATAGTAGGGTAGTTCTTGAATGACTAAGCAACTGGTACATGGAAAACTAAATGATGCAGTGAACAAACAGTTTATGCATTACTAAAAGGAACATTATCGAGAAGAAGAAATCCCACAATCAGAATAAATAACCAACCTGTGGAGAGAGAGAGAGAGAGAGAGAGAGAGAGAGAGAGAGAGAGAGAGAGAGAGAGAGAGAGAGAGAGAGAGAGAAGGAAAAAAGAAAAAGGAAGCAGTATGTTTGTATGTACCTAGGAATTAACATTGACAAAATCAAAACTTCCATCTATATGTAGAAATCATCTGCCAGAGAGGCATTAAAATCCTAAATAAAATAGCAACAATTGGCCAAAGAAGTTGTCAACGGTCACAAAGTACAAAAAGTGCATACCAAACACCAATCTTTCTTGCTTTTGTGGGCTACAGGTCCAGCGTTTGGGTTCTTAGTTTCAGAATATTAATGACAGAATAGGCTCTACAACGAAAACCGACAAGTGTACTCCTATGCCTGACAGGCACGTATAGAACAGCACCAACTGATGTGCTGTGGTATTAGGCTTACTACTGCTGGATGTAGTAGTAAGAAAGAGAGGTCCACAATACTGGCTCAAATTGCACAAACATGATATGAT